>NC_092862.1:114882553-114936980 GCF_032062135.1 Pyxicephalus adspersus
TCAATTCCCAACATGTTTCACCAGTAGGCTTCCTCAAGGGAGGTTTGAACCATGAAGCACACAATCTTTGTTTTTGGCGAGCTTAGAATATAATAAATCATAAAAACATGATGCTTTAAAGATGTTTCCGAAGTGCAAAGGAAAATAATGCTAGCTGGTCAAATGAGGGAGAGTTTAACAACAGGACTCCCAACCAGAGGTGTGTCGAGATAGAAACAAGGATTTGCGTTACCATTATCTTGTCAAAAAGGGAAGGGATATTAATATAGAACAGCAGAGATTCATATGCAGCGAGGATAGCATAGGAATTACAGCACAAATCCCTGCTGTCCTACATTGATGTCTAGGAAAGTCCTGCTGTCCTATATTTATGCCTAGAAAAGCCACTCTATTACTCACTTTATTTATTGTTTTGTGCTAATTGGAGAGTTGTATCTCAGGGCCCGACTAATTAAAACTATCCAAGGGTGGGGAGGATACACTTTCTTCAGTAATCCTGGGTGATCCAAAAAGTCTGGAATGGATCTGTCCAGGATTGAAAAAAATTGCTAACAAATAGCAAATTACTTTAGGAAAACCATTCCAGGTTTGCTGGATCACCTAGGTTCACTGATGAAAGTGTATCCTCTCCAGCCTTGGAGAGCTTTATTAAATCAGGTCCTCTGACTTACTCGGGGAAGCATCAGACCTCTGCAAAAATACCACTTCTTCTACACAGAGATCAAGTGTCTTGTTCTTTTACATGCTGGTCCGGAACTGACCTTTCTACTCAGGCTATGGCTGCTTTTTAAAGTATAGAATCTTTAGGAAATTTCACATCTTTTGTTTTTATCCACCTTGAATGTATTGGCAAAAACTGACAATTTAAATTGAAGCTTCAACTGAGCTTTAAATTTTGTGTATATAAAATCTAGCATTTTTGTATTATAGTCACTCAAAGGAGAATAACACTCTTTAAATATTACCATGTTTATGTGCTGAAATAGATTATATTCAATTGTATGGCGGCACTGGAACATTTGTTTTACTCTTGAACGCTAACAGCCTTATTAATGCAAAGAGTGTTATTGTTTGGAAAATTACGCCAATTGAAATGTCGTTGGAAAGAAGGCATAAAGATTTCATATCTCTTCTTTTAGAAGTGGCAATACATAATTAGTAGCTACTGCAAAGAGTTTTAGAGATTCAATAATTAATACATGCAAGAACAATTTTATTCAGATTTTTATTTTATACGTTAACTTACACAATACGGCACATACAAATGAAAAATTGTATCATAGTATGCCATTTATTTAGTACTACCTGGTGATAATGTTTATATTACATTAACATTTTAAACAACTTACAAATCCAGGTTTCATTAATTTAACAAAGTCTGTGACCATGGTAGATTTCTATGAACTTCCTCAGAGAACTGAGCTTAAACTGGATTTTCTGTAATACAGCCACTGATAATGCAAGAGTTTTTCTCCAACCCTATGGATGGTGATCCCAGCTACTGGTGAGATTTCATTACTGAGTGTGATGCAAACTGAAATTCTACCTTATTTATTTTGTCATTCAATATAGTGTTAGATTCTGTTTCGTATTTTAGAGAATGCACAATATCTTCTTATATGTCCTTTGCCATAAAACAGCTTCAGATCTACTGTCATATATTGCCACATTTGATACACTTCAATCTCAATAATTCATTTTAAAAACACAGCTTTTAAATCATTGTGAGAAATAATTAATTGTTAGGCGGCACTTACCCTTTTGGAAATCCTGCACTGTGCACCAGTGTGGTCTAGCGCACCTTGTGTATTCCCTCCAGAGGCACAGCATGGAGCAGCAGTTTAGGGGGAGGATATCAAGTAAATAGTTGACTTCACCTCTTAGATTTCTGCAGAAATCACCTGTTTACTAGATGTGTGCAATCAAATGGAGATGTGTCTTTCAGCTTTCCCAGTAAATCCCTTGCTTTAGTCCGCATGGCCTGGGTGCAGCTGGATGCTAATAAGAAATTCAATGTGCTGCAGCCAATGATTAGTTTCTGGTGTCTGTCCTATCCTGTCCAATCCTATAAAGCTTCCTAGGTCCCAGTCACTTATTGTACGTAGTTTAATGCTTCCTTTACCTGCACATGGTGTGGCTTAATGCTTAAAAACCTGTTGCTGCAGATGGTAATTGTTAACTTTCTGGACTGACTTTTGCCTATGACCTCAATTCTGCTTTGTTTTGACTCCTTGGATACCTTGCTTCCCAGCCTTACTACCCATATATGGCTACCGGCTCTGTTCCCTGGACCTGTACTGTTTTACATCTGTGTCCCTGTCTAGCTCCTGTGTGCCCCAGTCTCCTAGGCCTCAGCCTCCCTCAGCCTCCATAATTTCTGTACTCAAGTCCTGTGAGGTACCTGGTTGTTGGGGGAGCACATAGCAAATCCCTTCAATGTCCAGGGGGCACTGCTATAGGTGAAGTGTACAGTGGAAATTGGGGTATAGCCGCTAGGAGGAGACTGTTAATCTATCAGGGCCAGACAGTACTACATGCAAAGGCTTAAATGTTTTTATGGGCTGTGAAGAGACCATGTTGTGGCTGAATTAAAAAAAAAGTGTGCATAGCACATATCTGGATGAGGTTTTAGGCTGCCTTTATATTCAACAGCACTTATACACATTGGAAAAAGTTTTAGATGGAAACCAATAACCTAATAACAGAGGTCTTGTTTACTGAATATGACTGAATGTTTTTAGGGGGATCAATAAGGAGACTATACAAATACTTACCAAAAACTATTGTTTTCAAATTCCAGTGGTAGGACCAGTAACAGTTATACATATTTATTTATAATATCTTCTTGCATTTTCTCCTGCAAGTAGTATTGTGGCAAAGTACTAGAGGTCCTACAAAAAGTACATAATAATTGTCAATTACTACCTACATGACTACATTTTATCACTTGCATTTCCCCAGCCACCTAGAGACTAAAGCTTCGTACACACGTCAAATTTTTCTCGCCCGATAATCGGCTTCGGCTGGGTATCGGGCAAGAATCTGGTGTGTGTACAGCCCGAGTCATTCATCGTCGGTGGATCTGTCCTGGCGGATCCACGAACGATGAACGACGAGCGATCCTAATGCAAGGGAAGGGGGAGAGCGCGCAGCAGGGTGCCGCTCCGTCACTCTTCCCCTCCCCTCCCCAAAGAGCAGAACGGTGCTGTATATACAGCACTCGTTCATGCATCGTGCGGTTCTTATCGTTGGAAAGGATCGTGAAAGATCCTTTCCAACGACAAGAATTGCACCTGTGTATGCGGCTTATTACAAGTTATGTGAGTCACTTGACATCTAGTAATATTTTCTACTAGAGCATATCGAAGGAGGAGGGAATAGATCTTTTTTTGCTAAAAATGAAAAACTGACCAGTTTAGAAAAAAACTGACATTTCTTTTAGCAAATCTGCCAAGTTAAAGATATAAACTTCTTTATTTAGCTGTGTTTCTATTTTTACTGATATTACAGTTGGTATAGAAGGACTGTGTCATCTAATAAGAATATTTAGTCATAAGAATATTTCCCTATTCATTAAGCTTTGGACTTGGTCTATTTGCACCTGGTCAGAGCCTAAAAGAAGTGAAATAATTTTTAATGATGCTTCCTGTAATCATCAGCACAAAGCTTCCGAAAATGGGTGCATACGCTGTGAGAATGATGAGGCCATAGGTATTTAAATCATGTTGCATTTTGTCTTAAATTACAGTCTTGATGAGCTGCTCTTTTCTGTAGTAATTGTGACATGTGCTGGTATTTTGGAAATAGAAAATGTAGCTCTAGAGACAAAGGCAGCACGCTTGGGAATGTATCACTTTGAATTGTAATGGATAGAAGAATTTCAATTTAGATGGTGAGATATCATCAGGAATTAAAAACATTTAAAAAAAAACTTGTGTATGATCAGTGAGAACAAATTTGGATGTATTATACTATGTTTAAATCTTTCACTTTCTTTTAAAAATTCTAAACATGCTACAATACTATGTATAAATGTTACATAGATCACTTACTAAATATTTGTTAATAAATCACCATTATATTTAATTTTGTTGCCTGAAATGATTATTTTAATTGCTTCTTAAATGGAGTTTCTGTTACTGCATCAACGATTACAACACTTGGAGGGTATTTCAGTCCAGAACACCCCCTGAAATTGTGATTGGCTTACTATTGCTCTCAATGTGTTTTATACTGATAAAAAATCTGGAACCATGGTATTGCTCCTTCTTTTTCATGTAGAACAGTGAAGAATCATGCTTCAACTATAAGGTTTCCTCGGACCTGTGGTAAACTGCAGGAGTTTACTGTATGCTCAACCACACTCTCAACTGCTCTAATTCAACTGAAAAAGTAGTGATTGGTAACTATTTTGTGTACACAATTGTGTTAACATTGCAATTGTGGTGATTTGTGGCACAGTCCTTGGACATGACATGTTATTTCTGCCCTTGAACAGCCAGCTATGTTCAATGATTTGAACAGGATCAAGTTTCTTTCCTGTTGCTGTTGTTACTGCAGGACTGGATATGTTCTTTTATTCCTTGACCTAAAAGAGAAAGAGACCTAAATTATTTGGAATAAATGGTTGTTCCTTTCCCCAATGTTAATTTAATTCACAGACCTAAAAAAATGTTTACCAAATTAAAATACAAAAAATAGAGCGGTGCACAATACAAAACTAATATACCCGATGGAAGATTTGCTCAGAAGAGTATTTATGTAAAAAACCTTTAATAGGAATGGCTAATAATAGTAGCTTGTAATGTTAAAAATGTATAATAAACATATAATCCTTCAAACTCAAAGCACGCAATAATATGAGTATTAGCATATGGGCATTGAGAGTAGAATTTTTTGGTTCCTTTTAGAAAACTATATCTTACTTGGCAACAAGCCACATTTGTGCTGTCACATTTCTGTCTTCGTTGCACTTTTCATCTGTTGAAATTTGATCATAATAATTAATGTTAATTAAATGTGACGTGAAACACTTAGTGATGTTTTAATGCCGTTCCCAAGGTACATTTTTCAATAATTATCATACTTGTTGGCAGGTATAAAAGATGTATTAATTATTACTGTGGCTGAGAAGTGCATTTGTCATGTTAAGAATACTTGATTGTACATTTATGATATAACGAAACAATCTATTGCGTCATGTTAATAGTAAATATATAAAAACATTTCTCTAGTACAACCTTTATACAGGCTTTCAACTTTGGTTTTTGCCCACCTTTACAATGTGTGTAACGGCACCATTCATTTAAAATGTCCCCTTAATGTGCACACTGTAGCTTCTAACACATGCTTAACCCAATCTCCAACTGACTTTAAAGCCAACCCTTATGTCTTTATTCTGGACCTTGTCAAAACTTCGCACTTTCCTTGGTCCTCTGGGCAATATAAAAAGTTAAAGGTTAAGCTATGCAATATGCTATCATAGCAGGTTTTGCTAGAGCCATGGCTCTTGGAGTGACCAGCTCAGTCCATTAAATACCTAATGGACTGTCACTTCATCTAATTACACTAGCAGAAGCATCATCGTGATTAGATTATGAACTAAGAAATGGTTCCTTGCTCACAATGTTGTTTAATTGCATGTGTACACAGTGCTACTAAAAATACTCACTTTTCTCTTTAGGCCACAAGAACTATAAAGGACACCCAAACAGTGGTGGTGTGTAGTAGGTGTGTACTTTTAATAATAATTTTTTTTTTGTGTTTAAAATCCGAAACAATAACTATTTGTATAGGCATGACAAAGTTTTCTCCATTGATGTTCAAACTATGGGCTAGTTTAACACTCTAAAATTATCTGCTTTGTTGCTTATGTTTAGCAAATTAACTCTTGCCTGTTAATGAAAATGATTTCTAAATTCTGTTTTAGATCACCACTCTCATACATATATGGCACAAACATAAGACGTAAACTGCACCACCATAATTGGTATGGTTTAGGCAGGTTTACATGCCAATGACGTTGGCAATGCAGATTTGCTAGTGTTGTCTATATTTCACAATGTCATTCCCAGCTGTTCTCATGCGTCAGCCTATCTCTCCCCCCTGAATGTCTAAATTTCTCTTCTTTACACATAACAGTCTCTAACGAAAGTACTTCACATGCACCCTCAGCAATTAATGCAGTGTTTTATCACCAGAACTGTGCAATAAACCAGGGATGTGTTTATCATCCATCAGTTAATGACAGGTGCAGATGTTCAATCAAAGATGATCAGCACTGTTGACTTAAAATAATAAATTGTAATTCTCAGCCTCCCACTGCAATTAGATCATATTTTATTATATGAATAATCCATGCACACATTTATGAATTGTGAAGAAATGAAAACATTAGCTGGATAATAGGAATGTTATTAAGGCAAATTAAAACATGATGTTACAACACAGCATTTTCCCATAGAGTAAGTTCAAATGCTTCATTTGTACACCCCCACTGGAAGCCATCCATTACATTTTAAAGTAATCATTACTATATCATATTAACACAGGAAAGCTACAACTTTACTATTTACTCTTCGAGACTTACGGTACTATTTTCTACATGGCTTTTTTTTAATGAGATGTAAAATATAAAACAATGTACAAGCAAACAATATAGATATACATTTTCAAGCTGTCTTCTTACATATGAAAGGAAAGAGATCTGCCTAGACTTAGACAGAATACCAAAGCAAAAGAAGAAAATATCAATCTAACAAAAAATGTACTTTTGACACATGTAGTAAACTACTTTGGGCAAATGTGTGTAGTAACTCCTCAGTCTATCCTGAATGTAACTGTGTAAATATTTTGAGGGGGAGGTACAATAGACTTGGAATGTGAAGTCAAAATGTAAGCCAATAGTTGACCTAGTACATGCTCTGTTCAAGTCACCTGTAGAATGATCTCTCGTAGTAGAAAAAAAGAGATAAGTAAGTAGATAGAATTGGAAAGTAAAGCTGCGTACACACTGCCAATTTTTTTCGTTGGAAAGGATCTTTCACGATCCTTTCCAATGACAAGGGAGTGCACGATGCATGAACGGTGCTGTACATACAGCACCATTCATGCTCTATGGAGAGGGGAGGGGGCGAGCGACGGAGCGGCACCCTGCTGCGCGCTCTCCCCTTCACTTTCATTACGATCGGCTGTCGTCCATCGTCCGTGGATCCGGCAGGTCGGCCGATGCCGATTATCGGGCGATAAAAATCTGACGTGTGTACGTAGCTTTAGAAGAGCATGGGGGAAGTTGTTAGCCAAGGAAAATTGATGTGAGGTAGAAAGTTGTACTGTAATATTGTGTATCAGGGTGTGGTTAAAACCTTCAGACTAGTGAGTGTAGCCATAAGATTCTCTTTACTTATGTACCTGTATTTGTTTACCCTTCTCTAAAGAAAATGCAAGGTTGTCCTCATGATTTAACCAATACTTTTCCAATTGCCAAAAAGTAATTGATTAATTTACTCTCAGGTTTACATAAACGTAGGATTTTTTGGTTAAAAGAGATAAGACATGGAAACTGAGGGTTGGATAGGCATCTTTTTTAAGGTTATGAGAATGGTGGACATGATTTAAACTTATCCAAATCATTCTGAACAAGGTGACTGAAAGAGCCCAAAGGTCCTAATTCATGTGGATTTAACAACTTTTAATATAAATAGGGTACAGTCCAGTTACCGGTAAAAAGTTTTTCATTTGTTCTTTTGAAACAAATTTGAAAACTAAATAGCATTTATAAAATGGTTGATTTTGGAAAGTGCATACCACGCAGGGGCAATATTAATGGGCCTTGGATAAAAACCAATTTATGGACTTAACCTACAAAAAGATCTTTAACTAGATTATAATATTTCTCAGTGACGGATAAACAATTTGTGCAAAATAAATGTTTGAACCCACAGTTGAAGTACTTCATTTAGACTAACATTTATTCATGATACCTATATGGAAAGATAGATATGAAACACAGCATTTGTAACCCTAAACATGCTAATGGGTCACATATGGCTTGATCAAAGAACACCTATCTACATTTATGTCAATGGTATCAAGAGGATATGCATAAGCAGTTCTGGTAAAGTAAATGAAAAAGATTCACATTACTCAACATTACTTAAAAAAAAAATAATCTGGAGCTAAGTTATAAAATCATGAAGAATCCCACCATCTTCAATAGAAATGAGCAGCATCCAGGTCTACATAAAGTGCTATCACATGCTAAATCCACATACTGGGCCTGGTTTAGTAGAAGATAGACTAGAAAATACGGTTTATTATTAATGTAATATAATTAATATATTATAAATATATATTAATATTTTTTATATTTATAAATAAATAAATCTAAAATTTAAAGAATGTTACTGAATGTTAGATATTGGAAAATATCCTTTGTTTTTTTGAATTCCCAACATTTTCTTCCCAGATACCTGGGACAAAGGGAAAGTACAAATTTTCCCCACAGGAATACAGGCGGCAATAAAACCAGATAAATAATTATTTATCCATAACAACAATAAAACTACAATTTCAACACTAAAAAGTATAGCATTTGATATACTTTTAATATTTAAACCCATAAATGATGGGTCCATGTTAAATGATATAAAGGCTTATCCTAATTTCTTTTTTCAAATGCATAAAAGATGTTATGAAATAGAAGAAAAAATAGTTGCATGTTTGTTCATTTTTATATTATTGGATATTATTAAAGAAAATAAAGTCTTGTAGTGCTGGTTGATTAGATACCTTTTACCCAAATCCCAGTGCAAATAAACTACTCAGTTATGTTATGAGGATCAAATGCAGAAAATAAATTAACTTTCTTTCTAATTTTTATAATGAAAATTTGTGCCTGCTGGTATAAGTTGATGGTTAATTAGGTTTGCATGAAATGTTCATGAAGTATTATAAAACCAGCAACCATCTCACTGGCAAATTGGGCATGAAAAGAAATGTTATTGCCTTGCTTTGTATTGTTACAAATAGGCTTCCTTATACTAACAACCTTGTATTCATGAAATTTAACTTCTGCCTTCCTGGCTTACACATACTATTAATAGTTAATTATTCATATACACCTAAGCTAAGTTCACACTTGCATCAGGAACAGCAGTTCATAGTAAACCAGCCACTTAGCTGCTGCACTGGATCATAAATAATCAGTGGTTGCACATTTTACAGTAGGTGGTACTGAACTGCTCCCTGCTGCCCCCATTTATTCTTCATAGGCTTCTGTGGGTGCAATACTATATGTAGTGTCCCCCCAAAGGACGTGGTTCAGGGTTTTGAGGAAGCAGTAACTGGACCACAACCTTACTGCCAGTCTGAGCATATCTTATCTTGTGTACATAAAGCCTAAATCTATTTCTAGTATGCTTGCCAACATTTCTCACTGAATACAATTTCTTAAAGTTTTTAACATGGAGATTGGTAGGAGATTCTAAGCTGGCCAGCAATCCCATGCTGTGGGTCAGCATCACACATTGTTTTTTTCTATCCAGCTGTGTCACTTGTAGCAACATAGAAATAGCAGCATCCCCTGCTTCCCTTTAGCCGTGCAGCCTAAGATGTGCCTTCTTGGCATCCCTAGCACATTCTCTGAGGCTGTGCAAAGCTGAAGAGTATTTTAGAAGCAGATTAAGGTTCCTGACCTTATTCTTCCCAGCCATTGGCTGCTGCTAGAACTTTAAAGCCTTTTTTCTCACAGTCCCTGTTGTACTGTTAAGCTGGGCTGACATGCTGCTGGTGGGTTATTCGTTAGAATTGCTGTTGCTAACCCTGCCTGGTTCTGACCTTGTGATTGTACGCTGCCTGGACTGACATTGTGCCTGTGACTTTGCTTTGTCTTTACCCTTGGATACCTTATTTGGTGGACTGATTATCTGCGTAGGATCCTTTCTTCTCTAGTCCTTTGTCAGTCCTTTCCCAGATGCCATCTCTTGCAGACAGAAGTCCTGGGGCCAACTGTGTGTTGGGATTGTGTATATAGTGACCCAAGGTTGAGCGGGGGCTTGCTATAGGCTTTAGTTTAGGATACTTGCTTCTGGTGCTGGACCAGGGCCATACAGAAATCCTGACACTCACAACCCTTCCTGGTATAGTATGACAACCCTATGCCACTGCCTCACAATTAACAACTAGTAGCGCCTGTACAAGTCCCTTAATTTGGTCATTTGGCCACTATTTGTTAGATATAAAAGGCAGTCTAATGGCCAACTATCACACAAGCCATCCAACTGATGCGTGAGCACATGTTTCCAATGAAGCATTAGTATTAGCATTAATTACTATAATGAGGACTCTATGGACCCAGGACTCTGGCATTCATATTAATATACAATGGCATATTAAAATATGTTGCCTTCTTTCTAAAATGCTATACACAATGCTGTACTAGGTTAAAATATTAGCTGTATAACAGTAGCATGTTAACTGTATTATCATTTTAAATAAGATTCCATCGTGCTTTACATTGCTCTCCAGAGTGCCAAACAACTAAATTACTGCAATTCTCAAAGCAAAAATGTAATGCTTGCCTACCAAAATTTGTTAAGGGAAAACATCTTGCAGATATGCTTTATTTACAATTTTGATTGGATAAGAATACAGATCAGGATCTAAAAGGCAAGATCTGTTTATGGAATGATTGTTCTGCAAAGCAATAGTTGGAGTGCTGCATGTTTTGATCATCATGATATGTTATTGGGCAGGTTACATGAGCAAAAAAAATAGCAATTACAAAGTGAAGAATCAGGGTCCAGTTTTGTGATTTAGCCATAATCCGACTCTGAAGGGATTATACCTCTGGTTTTCAGTAATGAAAAATGCTAGGGGTCGTTCAATCCAATTAGAATCTAAACCATTGGGACAGTTAGGCAGTCCGTTTTATTATCACAAGGCCTAAATCAGTGCAAAGAGATGTAAAAATTAAGTTATCACATTAATGGTGCAAATAAATATAAATACATCCCTAAATAAACTACAGTAATCTCAACTTGCAACATGTATTAAAACCAATAATTTTTAATATATTATGCATCACAAATTCAGCTCATTATAATTTGCCATACATAATTTTCGGCAAAGCCATTGGTGTTGAGGATGTTGGTGTCTCAGGCTGTTGATTGTTACAGTTTTTGGGAATTAAAATTCAAACCAAATAGTCACTTTAGGATTTCCAGACTTTATAAAGTCTTACCAGTCTTCTATTTAGCTTATATTTTCAACAAAGTATGTAGTGAAGTGTATTTAAATGTTTTCTTGTAGTTGTAATGCTCTTGTAGGACCATATGGCATTAACACCATTTCAGCAGCTGTCATAGACACCTAGAATCTGCCTTGGAGATAGATGATCCACTGATGTTTCCTATTAGCTTATTTTCTCACCTCTTCAAATGCAATCCTTAAAATGGTGTTATAAATGAACCATAGATCCCTTACGTAGCTTGTTTACGATATCTTCTCTTATTTTATTGTTGCAGGTGCACGTGCCCCAGTTAATCAGGTATATGGCTATAAATATAGATTTATTAACACCTTTTTTCCCACCTTCCTGCTGTTCCTAAAAACCACAAGTTATACGTTCAGTGATTTATCCTAAATAATCTTTATTATCCTAATAGTAAATACCATACATTACTTTATATAATTGCATACATATTTTGTAATCTCTCCTCTGCAATCAGCTCTTATATTTCTACAGGTATGTAGGTAATGGGAATGTTTTTCACATTTGGTTATTTACCACATTTATTAGCAATAATAAGCACTTGCACTTGATTTGCCACAAAGTATATTTTGAACATGTTGCACATTTAGACAGAATGGGCCTGATTTTTTAAATATATTCAAGGCTAGAGAGGATACACTTTCATCAGTGAAGCTGGAATGGATGATGGATGAATGGATGAATGAAGCTCCATCAAACCTGGAAGTCATTTGCTATTTGTTAGCAAGTTTTGAATCCTGGACCAGATCCATTTCAGGTTGGATTGATCATCCAGCTTCACTGATGAAAGTGTATCCTCTCCAACCTTGAAGAGCTTTAATATATCAGACCCAATGAGCTCCTCACAATAAGTTATTGTGCTTGGTGGTCCCCAATTTTTTGAACTTGATCATCCAGTTTTAACAAATCATCATTCCATCATCATCATTAATCATTCCAAAATAGAAGCAAATGCAGTGAGTTTAAACATTTTTGTAACTAGTACTAGACAAGAACCACCTTCTACCTATCAGATGGTCAGGTATGGAGTGTATTTTTGGAAATACGAGGCCAAGCCAGACAAAACAGGATCAGCTCTAGGTTCAAAATCAAATCAGAAGGCAGTAGGAGTCATAATAAAGGTCAAAACAGATAGGATCAACTCAGGCAGACTAAGGCCCATTCTTCAAATGGATTTCACACATCTGATGACAATTACGTGTTTAGCCATTCCAAGTCACATAGCTCCTGCAATCCACTGCAATAATGTGCAAACACATGCCCAAAATGGTTTCCAGTGACTCTCATTTGGTTGAATAAGAGCAATTGGGAGTGCAGTTCAGCCTGCAGTAGAATGCTGTGGTCAGCCGAAAGTCTGGAATGGCCCTAACTCCTTTCAGCACAGGTTATATCAGGTACAAATAATCACAGAATTCCTAAATGTCCCAGAAATTATGTATTTGTGTTTATACACAACATTTTCAATGCTTATGTAGAACAGCTTATGTCTCTAATTAGCTGATAACTGCTTTTTTCAATTTTATCACTTAATGCAGTTTATTTCTTCACACATCTTTTCTGCTCCACAACACATGGGGGCTGATTTATAATGCTCTCCAAGACTGGAGAAAATAGACTATCATGGTTGAAACCAGGTGATACAGCAAGCCTGGAATTAATTTGATCAAGGATTGAAAACTTTGCCAAATATTAGGAAATATGTTTAGGAAATCCATTCAAGTTTTACTGGATCACTCAGGTTCATCAAAGATAATCTATCTTTTCCAGTCTTGAAGGGAGTTAATAATATAGACCTATGGTTGCTGTCTCTTACAGCAACAATTTTATTTTGCACACATTCGAGCAGCTGCATCTTCAGCATTCCTGTCCTGAACAATGCTGACTGAACATACTATATTTTTAGAGCTAAAGCATTTTCACCCTAGGACATGGCTGTAGAACATTTTTCTCTCCTGGGCCCTGATTTATTAAAGTTCTCCAAGGCTGGAGTGAATACACTTTCATCGGTGAAGCTGGGTAATCCAGCAAACCTGAAAAAGATTTCCTAAAAGTTGTTGGCTTTTTGTTAGCGAATGTTTTAAATCCTGGACCAGAATAATTTCAGGTTTGCTGGATCACCCATCTTCACCGATGAAAGTGTAAATCAGGCCCATTATCTCATTATCAGAAAGAACTGACAAACTGATTACTGATGAGAGTGCAGCATGGCCAGAGAGTACCAGAGTTTAGCTCACTAGTTTAGCTCACTAGTTTCTGACAGGCTATATTTTCTCTATTTGTCAAACAAACATTTAGTACAATGTACATTCATGAAACAGAATTTACATTATAATATGGATTTTATATGAGAACAGCAAAACAGAAGCTATTGGCTTTCTGACTCTTTCACTATGATTGGCATTTCCCACATAGTTGTTTTACAAAGTGAACAGAAATGCAGAATGAATCACTGCTCTGCCTGATTTAATTGTGTATATATCACATCTTGAAACATTAGGATCTGTAAGAAACAGTAAATTAAAAATGAGTGGGCCCCAAAGCAAAACCTGAGAAGTGTGTCTTCAAAAATTTTGGATTGGCTCCCTGCAATGCTTATTTTACCAACTGTCGGGGTCATTCTAGGATTGCTTTATTAAGCATGGGACCGGCATCAAATACCCCCAGACACCCTCACCCTCCACCTCTTCTGCAGGATAAAGAACAAGATAGCTTCTTTGGTCATCCATAGTGCATTGGCAAGCATCTGACCATCTCCTGCATCATCCTGAGCATTCCTAACAGAGAAACCTGGGAGAGGCAGCATTCTGCTGCACATCTCTAGGTCTGAAGCCTAGGTCTTGCATTTACCTCACTTTGAATATAAAGCAAATAAAGCAGGTGCCAGCTGGAGTTTTACAAATGTGGGTGTGAAACAGCTTGAGGAAGATGTTAGGGTAATATTGCAAGTTGCTAATTGAATTGTTGCAGGCCCCACCAATATTGATTTGCCTTGTGTTTTAATGCTATGCAGTGGCGTCACATCAACACACAAAAAAATGTGTTTTTTGTATAAATTTGCACCACTTTACAGTTCATGTAGTATCATACATTATAGTGTTATGCACTGCAGGTCCATTGGAAAAGTGTTTTGGCAAGGTTGGCAAGCACACCAATAATTGTCATCCATATGCAATTTGGTAATGCTCCACACATTCATTTTAACTCCTCCAACTTCTATTCTTGTAAATTGACTGTAGAATGGGTTACAAACAAACAGAAACAAGCATTCTTTTAAAGTTTTAGAAAGTAAGAAACAAAGGCTTGCTTTAGTCTTGTCTAAATAAATCCCCCTCTCTCTGTGAATAACTCTCTGTGACAATGCCTGGCCTGCGTTGCAGGTGTGTGTAAATAACAACTGTAGGCAATCCTTATCAATGAACAAATTGAACAGGAAAGAATGAGAACATCAGCTGACTGGAAGACTAGTTTTACTGGTACTGCTGATGAATTTCCAGGCACATTGGAGGCCGGTGCTTATTTGTACTGGCTGGCGTACTGTTTAAAGTGGCATGTTCACAAGGTCTTATCATAACGCTTTGCCTTCTCGCTGTATAAATTCAAGCCTCAAACAGCTTTGACTAAGCGGATTAATAGAAGATAAAACAGATTTCAGGCAAATAAACATTTGTTATTTAGTTCTGAAACATTCAAATGATTCTATATTTTGTACTACGTTTTTATTCCTTAGAATGTATATTTTTTAACTTCTAATTTGTATTTTATAATACAATAATATACATAATATATATACAATAAGTAATAATATTCTTGTTTGTTTTGATGTTTTCCAAATGTGTTTTCCAAAAAGTGTAATGCTGGTTCTCTATAAATAGGCAAACTCCTTCAACAGTATGGGCTATAAATGTAACCAATAACATGAGACTGATGTTGGCACATAGCAGAAGAAAAATAATTATTATTCAATAAATGATTTGTTAAACCAGTATATTACATTTTGTCACACTAACTTAGCTTTTTATATTGGCAACCAGAGACTAAATAGGGCCCTGGTCAAGGTAGCCTGTTATTTCAATCACTGATTATTGTTTTACTTTTTAGCTCATGAACCAAATTCAGAAGTCATCAGATTAAGGACTAACAATGGAGAACCTCCCATTTCTCCTTTGCAATGATCATTCCAAAATTGAGGGTTCACTGGTACTTTAGGCACATTAACACCCCCCTTCCTAACTTCCACCACTAATTCCCTCAATGAACAGATCCCCGATCATCCAGCAATCAGTACGAGGTTAAGCCACAATGCAGCGTCCAAAACGGGAGACTTTATCTCAGTTCATATATACTTGTATTGTTGTGTATACATATTGCGTAATTTATTAAACAACGTTACGTCCTATATTTGACTGAATGATAGCAGACTACATCAGTTAGCTATAGTGAATGCCTTTATCTGTGTTTTTCTGCCACTGAGATATAACTTTAGGTTAATCTAAAGGATATAGTTCTGATATTTCCGATAAAGCACCAGCCTAAGGACGGTAAAACACTGGCTCAGGGGGAGATTTAGCGTTATGACACATTACTTCTTGCATTAGAAATAAGACTTAAGATTCTCTTACATTACCATGTCCTGCCCCTGAGGACAAAATGAGATTACCCTTCATTCATATTACTGGAACAGGACAACAAGTATGAGTAAGCCTGTTGAAAAGAATTACATTTTACCTCTTACAGTTCTGCCTCCACTGGACAGTTGCTGAACATTGATTTGATATGTAGCTAGTGACATTCAGGATTAATATGTCCATTTTAGCCTGTAGCCTTTATGTCCTGCTGAATGTTTTGTAATCAGAGACCTGTAGATAAATACAACATGACTGTATATGAAATCCCATCCGATGACTTTAACACACCTAAATGTGAGTGATAGCTCAAATACTGCAAATTTACTACATAGTAAATGATTGTTACTGGATTAGGATACGATTTACTAAATCAATAGGGCAGGAGCATTTAAAGTGAAGAAGTGTTGGATATTAAAGTTTTATAATGTACACGATATCTGTGGAAGCCTTTGAAACAAATACTGTACAGAATGACACCATTGGTTTACAAGGAAGACATATCTGATATTTTTTGTTAGTTTTAGTAAATCATGGGTGGCTGCAGACAGAATGAAATGGAAATGTGTTTTCCTATAAAACCATGACAAAATTGCTCAAGTAGAATATATATACCTTCTTTATTAAAGAACTACAGTCAGCAGCAAAGCAAAGGAAAGTCTAGAGTGACTTGCAACCAACACAGTATTAAACAGTCTATAAAGTAAACACAAAATACATAAACAAAATAATAAATTTAATTTAATTTAATTTAATTTAATTTTGATAAATGCTATCACTTAAAACTAGAACTCTAAAAAGAAAGGTTTAAATATCAGATGCCGTGAACATTGCCCAATTAAATTGTCTATAATGGTTATGGAAAAACCTATGGAACACTGCCATTCCAAAAACATTTATTCATTATATAAAAAATGTGTGACCGAATATTCATAAAGGACAGAGATTTCAGATGTTTCAGATGACAGTGATCTTCATGCCAAGTGTTAAGGTCCCTTTAGCAGTTAAGATGCAGAACAGGACTGCAAGTTTTCTCTGTATAGTTAATAAGAGTTATTTCAAATAATACAGTAAAAGGGCAATTATAGTCCAATATATGTATCGGTTTAAATGCTAGAACCGATTAGATTTGGCACTATTCATGCAAAATCAAATATCTTATTGAGATTAAAATCAGTGCTATTTATTTCCCTCCACACATTGCAATATGATATTTGAAACATGTCTTTACTGAGTGCGTAATGCAAATACCATTATGCTTATGTGTTTTATCCCTATTCAGGTAGAATTTTGCCCTCTCATGTGCTAATTCTGATGTTAAATCTTTTATAAGTGCTTTAGCAAGCCTTTGTAGATAGATTCTGTCTTTTCAATTCAAACAGATGCTTGAAACAAAAGCTTTGCTAAGTTCCTTCTGATCAGGCTGCCGTTGATAGAAGAATGATTCTGAAAATTATCTTGTGGACTTTGTTGAATAACCTTGCTGAAATCCCATGAAAATTTGCAGCTGCCAAGAGTATGATGGCTTGCAATCAGATGAAATTGTGTGGTTTTATTTCAACAGTTATTGATCATCTAGATTAGACGCACGTTTATTTTGAAATTCAGATTTTCACTAAAATTTGCAAAACTGGAAAAGTTTAGACTGTATTCAAATATATAACCACAGAAAGTTATCTTACAATTCTACTATACTGCTAGAGTGTTACATGGCCAGTCTACCAAGTTAAATTTTAAGTAAACATAGAAACAAGGTGTAAATACGATGCTAGGGCTTCAAAGTTATCATAAATTCTTCATTAAATATCCAGCCAGTCAGAAAGTTCACATTTTATGGGTCACTAAAAAATGCGTGTTGTAGGGAACAAATGGTGTCTTTTGGTGCTTTATCTTCATGTCACACTTTTTTGAAAGATCTTGTGACCACTATCATAACCACTCATAACCAGAAATTAAAGAACACTACTGCTTTATAAATATTCCTCCATGTCTTCTTTTACAAAGATGCATGGGCCCTTCACACAGAAACAAATGAACTAGTAAGTGGGGTAAAAGATTTAGAAGGAAGCCTTTTAGGGAAAGAGAATGTTATAGGACAATACAGGCTCCACACCTTGGTCTGAATTTCTTGAACTGAACTGTAAAATGCAGGCTGTGGTGTAGAGTTAATTTTGTATCAATAAAGCACAACTATTGTGTAGCACCAGGGACAGACATAGAGAGTTGCAAAGTTTGCCAATGCACAAGGGCTGCGTACCATCCTCAGCCACAGGGGGCCCCCAAATCAGTTCTGCACAGGGGCCCACTATTGGCTACATCCACCACTGTGTAGCACTGCAATATAGGAAGCCAAATTTATAATAAAAAAACTAAAATGACTGTGTCTGTGTCTAAATATAATTACAAAGCTTTATATTGAAAGAAATTGGTAAAACATTAAAATTGAACTATATTCTTCTTTTTACAAAAAAAAAATTAGTTTCATCTTAAAAAAGTAGTAGAATGTGACCTGGACCCTCCACAGTCCTTTTCAGTGGTGGTGATACCTTTGTTTGACAGCTTCAAAGTAAGCACCCAATTCATCATTATTTATTGTAGAGGGTTAGAGAGTGTGGAGCAATCTTACCCCTAACAAGTATGAGACCTTAAGAATGCTCCTGCTATTCTCATTTATCACAGGGCTTGTAATAATGGCTGTAATGAACACAGAGGAGAACTGGTTTAACTGGCTGATGTGGTTGTCCAGAACAAGAATGATCCCTACTGTAGAACTCCTCGCTGTGGGCTTCTCTGTACCCTGCACATAGAACAGAAGTAGATTACATTTTCAAAAAAAAAAAAAAAAGCAAAAAGCCATTCCCTATAAATGTTTCAATTTACAATATTGCCCAAAAACTTAAACCTAAACCTAACTTTCTAAAGCTGACATCTTACAAATTGTGAGATGTCATATAGCAAATGTGCTTTTACATCCAAGAGGGTGACATGTGACACGGTAAGGTGCAGTAATTTTTCAGTTTTGTTCAGAAATGATCAAGGTTACGATCTTAAGCATTTGCTAATCTAATAATAAAGCATATGATAATTGGTTCCTAAATGAGTGTATTATCAAAGTACCATGTTAACTTTTACAATTCATCATCTGAGAATTAAAATAAAATGATATTTATCATTATTCTACTAAATAGTCATTGATTGATATGACAGGTAAATTATTCAGTTTATTAGATGTTAAATTACTTGACTTTGAGACTTTCATTGTTTTACATGCAGGCTAGGTGTAGGAAATGGTCTGCTAGAGATGTCTGTTAATTATTTTTTAACTGGACCAATAGTTTTGATTAAAAAAATGAACCAGTGGATAAGCAAAACATTCAGCATTTAATGTGGTTAGCATAAGAAGTTCTGCATATTTTAATCATGAGAGGTCCCCCTTAGGGACACACAGTCTACCTGCCACCTGGCTCAAACTCTCTTTCTGGCTTAAATATTGCCAATTTTGGTTGATTTTTTTTAACACTTCAACTTTATTGAAAAATCAGAAAAAAACAAACACAGGGATAAATAATGAAAACCAAAACAAAAAGTAAGTGGAGGAAAAAAAATTACAAAAAATATATATAGTACAATAAAAAGGACATAAATAACATAACATGTTCACGAAATCGTATGGAAAAGAGGATAAAATAATAATTTAAAAAATATATGAATATAAAAACCAAAGGGAAATACAGGAGGTGAGGGGATGTATCATTATACCAATCAATAAATCCTCATCAAACAGATCCAACAATCTGAAGAGAAAATATAGCATAGACCACAAGAAACATATTGATCATAGAAAAAAACAAAACAAAAAAACTCCCTTATAAAAATGTACATATCAACCACTATTCAGGGCTTTGTATATATTGTAATATTGAAAAAGGATCCAATCATTCCAGCATATCATGAATTTCTGAAGTTTTCCAAAACTATAGCTCGGGCTTGTTCCATTTCATAAATGCCCCCAACTTTTTGAAGTCATAAGTTTATAGATGGAATCTCAAATGATTTCCAGAACAATGGAAATAAACATTTGGCTGTGTTCAAAAGATGTATGGTTAAGGAGTTTTTATACTGTTAAATTTGCAAATCTTGGATGTGTAGTAGACAGGACTGAGGCAAAAATGAAATGTCATGTCCTGGTATTTGCCTACTGAAATGTGAGACTTGTTTCCAAAACTGATTTATTGATGGGCATCCAACCAAATATGTAGAAAATTACTTACTGACTCTTGACACCTCCAACACTTTTTAGATACTTTAGGGAACCATTTGTGTAATTTTGCTGGAGTAGCATACCATTGAGTGAGAATTTTGTATGCTGTTTCCTGAATTCTGGTGCTAATTGAACATTTATGTGCCAGCAGACAGGCCTCTCACCATTTTTCATCACTCAAAAATTTATGATGTCTCATCAGGGATGTCTCCCAGTTCCTCTTAAACTGTGCTGCTTCATTGTTAGGATGTTGAGTCAGGAATGAGTACAAAAGAGAAATAGAGTGGCAGACAGAACTGCCTTCCACACAAACTTTTTCAAACAGAGAAAATGGATGGGAGAGATCACACTCCTTATTAACTGCACCAATAATAGCTCCACTGAGGAAACATGCCACCGTCAACCAGTTCAGACAGCTGAGACATTTCCTTTACCGTGCCCTGATGGATAAAGTCCAGTATTCTAAGGGGGACATTACTCTTCCAGTCCATCAGGAAACCTCCAGTCTGGTCAGTTCGATCAGGGGATGATTGCCAAAATACACAGAAACATGATTGGGGGATAGCCATGCTGAGGAAGCCAGTAAACAAGTGCGAAAAGAAAAAAATTAAAGATCATCGGCAAAGGCAGCCACCTTGTATGCCCTTCCTTTAATGTCAAATCCTTTGATATCTTTGGAATAATTATTCTACGTAAAAATGGTACTGAAGAGAAGGGGAGACAAAGGACACCCCTGACGTGTGCCATTGTGAATATGTACTGAATCAGATAGTAATAGATACTAGATAATAGACACTAGATAGTAATAGACAATAGATAATAGACCACTTATTTTGATTCTGGCTGCTGGTAAGTGATACAAGGCCTGAATCCATGACAACATCAAGGGGCCAAAACCCAGAAATCTTAATGTGTTAAACATAAAGTCCCAGGCAACTCTGTTGAAAGCCTTTTCAGCATATGTTGACAAAAGTATACCTTTTTTCTGATATGTTTTGGCCCAGTGAGTGATATTGATATCTTTGATCGTATTGTCCCGGGCCTCCCTTCCTGGAATAAAACTAACCTGTGCTACAACAAAAAATTTTTGGGAGGAGTGGGACAACACGATTCGCAAGCATCTTGGCCAAAATCTTTATGTCTACCTTGAGCAATGATATGGGAAGATAATTTGAACAATACCTGACATCTTTACCAGTCTTTGGGATAACTGTTAAATGTGCTTCAGTAAACGATGTGGTGGGAGGCGATGAGTTTGAGAGCGAGTTCAGAGCCTGTAAAAGAGGTGTTGTCAAAATTTGTGCATACGATTTATAATACTGAGAAGGGAGTCCATCCAGACCCGGGGTCTTACCATCCATTCCCCAGTTGGTATAATACTAACTTCAGCTCAGCTTCCAATAAAGGTGATTCTAGCCATTGTTTTTTTATCCCAGTTTGTATTGATCTTTGGAAATGTAAATCCATATTTAGTTTATTTAAAGTTATAGCTAAAATTGTCTGCATTTCTGTATCTACTGGTGTCTAACTGTTGTGAACAATGATATATTGGGATCCTATTTGCACACTGTTGCAATATTCTACACTGGGTAATATGTTCTGTGCAAAAAGTAGCAAGTCTAATACAGAGTTTTTATTTGGGGTTGGAAATGTTGATTTTAGGCACCAGTAATGAAAATTGAGCCCTGCCCTATCCAGGTCTTTAGCAACCTTATCAATACATAATAACAAAAAGTGACAACACACACACAGATGGCTGCTACATGTTTTTTATAATACTTTTAAGGAAAATTACAAAAGTACTTAAACTTCTCATTTTTAACATACCTTTATACTTGAATATAATCTGTGATGTTTTTACTTGAAAATTATTAAAGAAAGACTCTTAGTTTATACTCAGGAAACACCACTAGATGACACTGTGCCGTCATGGTGGATCAGTATTACAAACTCTTGTCATCTGAGACATTATTAAAATTTGTTACACACTCTATATGAGGACACAGTGCCACAAACTGGAGGTGAACAATAATGCTCAACAGATCATTTAGAAGCAAGTGACCCATTATACCCAAATCAAAAGTATAAAATACCTGTATAAAATAAAGTAAAGTAAAAAATAAAAGTATAAAATAACCTGTGAAATGATTAAAAAAATGGGAAACAGACTATTGTGACAATTTTGAATGTTGGCAGTGACAGCAATATTCTGTGCCTTAGGTGCCTTTTTTATGAATCTGATTGGGGAGGTCTAAAGAAATAGGAATCAAGCAATAAATTCATCATTATTAAAGGGGACTGAAGAATTAAATTCTGTGCTAGCAACAGCTCAAACTTCGATTTTTCCTCACTTTCACTCCCATTGACAATAGTTCCCAGTGCAAATAAAGAAGGTAGTTGGGGTGGTACTCACAAATTTTAAAAAGAGGCTGTCAAGGGTTCCACTCCTTCCCTACTAAAAAAAATGCTACGTATAACTTTAAAGCAGGTCAGCTTTGATCACATGACTCTTCATATTTTTCTAACCTGCAGCTATTTTGCAATTTGTGTGCATATGTGTATGTGAATGGTACTCTGGAACTCATCTGATCATAATTATACTATGCATGCAGTAAAACACTGAGTAATATGCAGATATATGTAAATAAAATATGCTGAAACAGCCTCTTTGACTAGTATACCATCCTGATCTAATTACAGTTTGTTATGGTATCATTTATTTGCCTAAAGACGTCAATAAACAAACAGCATATAGAATGTTAAAATCACACCAAGAGATTTCTGGGCTATAGATGTCCGGAACAAAATTAATTAACCTGCATGTTTGTATGTTACTTGATTGTATGCATTGTCATATGTTGTGTGCTGGTAAAAGGATACGTTGATACAAAGCATTGTAAGTAAGATCATGCATTAGCTCATATTTTGCATGGAGCCAGTGTGAATGACTATTTGAAGATGTCCAATTAAAGTATCATTTACTATTCTATTTGGCAGATGGACTGACAAAAATGTTTCTGATTGCTTGTTACTTTTTCACAGCTGAATATGCTAATGAAAGCTGGTCAGAAAAACAGCTGTCACCTATACATGGATCACGTTTTTTGTGATGAAGAAATATATTGTGAATTTGGTGACAAGCTGTAAAACAATATTATAGATTGTCTTCTAAATGACATCCTATTATATTTCCTGTTATGAGAATGCACAGCAAATTTTAGACTTAACCTTTAAAAGCTCTCGATGTAAATTAAAGTCAATTTTTTTCATTGTCAGTCTTGTCCAGTAATTTCATACTGTCATAAAGCAGCTAGAGAGTCAAGTGGCATTAAAAATGTTATATAAAATTGATGCCGAATGCAGTATTTTAAATTTAAATAGTAAGCTCAGGTTCTGGAATTTAAAGGAGTATAGTCTACAAGCTAAGTAGTCCACTTTTTTCTTATTATGAGGGTATTGCTGTATTGCACCAGTCCATCCCACCACTTGTAAATTGGTGATCATAGAACACACCTTCTAGTGATGCTGGAAATGCATTATTTGCTGCTTCTTACCCACAATAAAATGGATATCAAATTAAGCAATTTCAGCCACCAATTGGATTTAAAGCCCCTCATCAGAACCCTTGATTTGATACCCCTTCTCTCACTGGAGCACCACCATACCAGCAAAAAGTTTTTAAAAATCTATATATTCAGGTGTGGGCTGGTGACTTCACATAATGATGGGGAGCTGATCTCTTCAAAGTTCTCCCATAAATCCCGGGCAAAGAGCAGAACCTTGAATGGTGTTTGGAAAGACACTAGAGAGTAGCAAAGTAACTGATATCTTTCCTATTGAACCTTACACTATTTTTACAAACTTTAAGGGATCTTACACATTTATTTAAAAAAAATCTAACCAGACCTTTATTCAGGCATGCAGCCTGGGTGGCCAAAAAAGTGGGTCAATGAGTGTGCAGCCCTTCCTTCTTGTATAACACCAAGCCCCATACCTTCTCTTAACATTGAGGAGTCCCAATGTTAATGAACAGGGTCCATTCTCAACAATTGCCCCCCCAAAATGGATATAGGGGTTTGTTAGGTGAGAATAAAAAAAGAGTTAAAGAAAAAGGCTGTTCGCAGACACAGAACGAAAAGCATTGTATTTAAATAAAAACCCCATTTTTTTTTTTAAAAAGCCAGTTATTTATGTAATACAAGATTCAGCCTTGATCATCTCATCCAGACAGGGATATGAACCTGTCTTAGGCCTGTCACTGCATAAAAAATGGCCACATGGCCACATAGCAAAATTAATGGGTACTCGCAAACTTTGTAAAGGTGTTTAGAATGAAGTAGTTTTCTTCTTAAAATTAAACTTATAACTACTCATTCCCATATATAGTAGCTCTACTTTAATGGAACTCAAATCACTAGCTTACCCTGTCCATTTTACCTCATTTACGGTGAATATGAGAAAACTGTGTTCTTCTGATTTTAGATTGGAAAGTAGGGGTCTGGTCAATGGTATTCTTGGCCTACCAGCCCCCTCCTCCACTTAGGAGTACTTTCTTCTTTTTTTCTGATCAGACCTTAATGATTGAAATAAAAAAAATCTGTTTGCCATATGCTTTTAAAAAACATTGAAATTGATTGCAGTTAAACAATTCTTTCTGATCATAAACTAGACTGACTTAAAAGGAGCTAATTTAACAAAGGGCAACTAGTCCTAACAAAGGTTATGTTGAAGCTTTTCATTTTTCACACATGTCCTTTCACTAGCTTTTACTTTCCTGAGGGTTAACTACATATATAGACAGCATTGACATTAAATACTGTGAACCTCTGGCCCTTGAAAAAGGTTCTTGGAGATCTGAACTGTTTTAATGCCATCTTATTGGTGATCTCTGTGAAGCTATTCAAAGCAGGGAGTAACATTTAACACAGTCCCTGAAAATGTATGCTCTGTTAATGGGTGTAATCGGTGCAGAGGCTTTCAGAAAATTTTATTCACATTCTGGATTTTTTATGAATCGTGTGAGAAATAAAGAGCAGCACAATGGAGGGTCTAATCACAAGAACCATTGTGAGACCTGTACTGGCAATTCCAAAAGACATGTTTTACCTTAGAGTAAGGCCTCCTATTCAGGGTATCCATACCCTGAAATATGGGGAATAATTAATGGAAGTAGGAGTATAGGGCTAGACCTCTGAACACTTTATTATAGAGAAATCAACTTGATAAATTAGATGAAACTGTATTTGCACCTGAATTCCATGTTGAGCAAATGTGTTAAATGAATACAGAATATGAACTCTTTCTATTCTTTGAATTGTGTTAGCTTTCAGCTAACCATATGTAAGACCAAGCTAATGACACCTTAGTGCCTAATAGGGTTGGTGAAGATTTCAGCAATCTGAGCATTAAGGTAGATGGTTGTAGGTACATTCAAATATGCAAAAGTTTGTTCTTTAATACTTCATGCAGTTTGCTTTTTGTTTATCTGTCAGGAGTTCTCAGAGATTTTTTTTCTCATTGAATGCACCGGAATGAAGTTCTGGCACCGTTTTTCAACAAATTTTCCAAGTCCCTAAAAGTCTGTGAAAGGGAACATCTGTCAGTGAAAATGACAGCTCAGCCTGTGAATACAAGCTGCGCATGCGTGCTGTAACAACATTTGAGAAAGGACGGTTGTTTAATTGTGCCTGACAATTTTCAGCTGACGCAGTGATTCAGAGCATCCTGCTCACGGTGAAGTGATACATGCTGGCTGGGCTGTGGAAAAGGTAAAGGAGAATTACAATTCTGTGAATTCCAGCACCTTTTTGTAATACAAAAAAAGCACTGGGAGTACTTAATGATACAGCAGGAATAATGTCACAAACACTGCATAGGTCAGGAGGATAGCAGCAAACCTAAGAGAGTGTATTGTCTAAAATATTCAGTTGTATGTCTCAACTGTCGACTTGCGACATTCCTCTACACATTACTTACTCATAACCCTCCATTGCCATGTCCACCCTTCAGTGTGCTTATTGATCACATGGTTAAAATTAAAAGAAATTTACAGCCACAGTCCTCATATTAAGATTATTAAATAGCAACAAGAACACAATTGTATAGCAGTAATATATATTTTAACAATGTGTTACTTTGCTTTTTTTTGCAGCATTGGCTGCAATGTCAGTTTTCTGTCTATTAATAAACCCATGTTTCCCTACATTGTGTATCATAGAGGTAGGTGTTTAGAGCTCAGCTCTTTACAGCACAATTGGGTGGCTACAAATGATGATCTTTTGAACAGAAGCTGAATTGTAACCATATGCATTAAAGATATGCACTTCTTTGCAAGGGATATTTACCACGACTAATAAAACACAAATTTTTAAACCAACATCAGAAAGGAATGTCATTAAGACATAAAAGATTTTTTTTTCATTTTTAAGTTTAAGTGACGCTTAAAGATATACTGTATATCCTTGTGTTATGAAGTTCACTTCCTATTCACATATACCGTTAATGTATACAATTCATTTTGTGCCTGTTATCCATTTGGTATCCCATAATTAAAGCTGAATTTAAGAATCAAAAACGATTTTCTTGCTTCAGCGATACCCTCACAATTCAAAGGTAAATGCTTGTTTAGATCTGGGGAAACATAAATTACCAAACTCTTCTATTTATAGGTTTCCTGGATCTCATGCAATAGTTTAAGGCATGAGAACATCTGACAGAACAAACTTCTTTTCATTCCTTTCATACTGGTAAGTACCTGTCATTGTATAAAAAAAGGAGGGGGAAGCAGCAGCAAAGGCAATACCCCCTACTGGCATACTCCCATGCAAGGAACATTCACATTTGCTTCTGCTTTCCCTGCATTCTGGGATACTGACACATAGAGAAATATGACCCCAAGGAAGCAAGAAATGTCACTGCTTGTAGCACAATCAACACTATAATTAAATTTGTGTCATGCTAAATTGGTCTATCGAAAAAGAAGAAAATTATATTAGTGCAGTAGGGCTCTAAACAATCATTCTATAAAACATTTCATTATCTTTCTCTGTGTGTGGTCAGTAACAGCAGTCTGATTTATCACTATATCATGGCAAGATTTCGATTAAGAAATTTGGATTGTATTTTAACAATAATGCATGACTCTTGTGCTTCTGTATACCCATGTCTAGGAGCTATATTAGAGTTCCAATATAAAAACTGAAGGGTTTCAATGTTGTCTTTAGCCATGTTTCAGATATTATTCTTTGAAAGATTTTATTTTTGTAAATCTACAATACTGAGGAAAGCAGAGTTCAAGGGTATGAGAAATAATATAAGATTTAGAATTGCAAATGGAATCTGGCATCACCTTGTTTTTTTTTCTGGGTGTTTTAATATGAGTATTCAAAATGAACCAGGCTTGGATCTTACATCTTCTCCACACCAAGGCAGCAGTCCTAAGACACTCCTATGGTTATAACAGTATCAGCAATTAAGATTACATGAACACAATAAAAATAGGGTACACAAATGCAAATAGGGTACACAAGGTACCAGCAAACCCAAAAAGCAAAACATTTATATTTTCTGTCACAATAACAAATGTCCAATGTTTAGTCCAGTTCTGCTTCTAGTGTGCTACAAATTTCACAACCAATAAGAAAATTATTAGGTCACAGACAGTAAAAATAAATTGCACAATAATTCTAATGATTCATTATGCTTTGTAAGTGTAAATAAATAAATAGCTATACATTTTATAAATGAGTTATTCTGCAGCATTGTGATTTGACAGACATCAGTCATACTCCATCAGCCTGGATGACGGGAGAGGAACACTTTCTTAACATTTACTAAATTAACTACCTTTTTTCCAACATAACACTTCTGTCCTGTTTAACTCTTTAACACTTTAAATATCCACATTATATATAATTTACAGGGGAAATGTTGTATTTTTTCTTTTTAACAAACTATTAAGATGTCTTTTTGGACATAGATTGTTTATTCTGTTTTATGTTATGCTAAAAATAGATAATGTAACCTTACAATATAACCCATGTGTATGTTGTAAATATGGCTACTTTGATATTTGACCAAAATATTAAAGAAAGTATATGCAATGCTTTCGGTTTATTTGAAAGTTTTATCACTGGCAAAGATAATCAGCTACTTTTGAAGGTACATTCCTGACACTGAGGAACTATGATAAGAAAATATATTTGCAAAAGCTCTGCTAAAAGATGTAGATAAGGTTACTGCTGCATAAAAACAGATTATGTATACCTATCTACTTTGTCAAACCATTTAATCAGGAAATAGTTCCATTGAAACTCAGATTTACTTTACACACATACTTGTGTAAACTTTATCAGTTTATTTCTACCAAAAAATGTAATTCAGTAGAAGGGGTACTTTGGGTCAACGACCCAAACTATTAAAACCAGTATGATGGTCATGCAAGTAGCATTAACAAAATAAAGGTATACAATGGAAGACTTTGTTTTTCTCTTGTTGCAAGTTTCTACTGAAATAGGTAGCTAAGAGCAATTAGGACCCAGAGGTGAGAAGACCCGAAGGTGTGAAATTTGTTGAGCCACCCAGTTATAGGAATATAATACCAGGACAACTCCACTGTAGCTTATATGCACTTCCTCAGTCCCTTAGTCCCTCATATTCCTACAACTTTATTTTTAAATAAAATAAAGACAAAAACACTACCCGGTGCCCAAATATACTTGGGGACACATGGCTGGTTTATGGTATGGCTAGAAACTGAAAGCAGATGTCGGCTATGTTTTAGCAGAAACATGCCATGTGGTAGAATTGAATGGCTCTATTTGCCATAAAAATTACACTGTGGAAATTGGAGTCTAACCACTTTGGTGAGATATTTTTCAGTCTTCGACCAGCTTTAGAAATATCAAGCTCCTCAAAAGGCAATGCATTTTCCAACAGCAATTTTCCAAGTCAGCAGAATTACTTTACACAAAAGCAGTCAGATAAAGCTCATCTAACTTGGTTTCTCCAACCAATATTCAAATCCAACTAATAGTGCATGTGTCTTACAAAGTCATTAGTGCCTTCAGTGTGGTTGGATAGCCACAAGAACCATGGCTGGGACATGTGGAGAGGTTTAGAAAACATTACCCTAATAAAACATAAATTTCTGGTTCATAAAACAAAAAATTGGACCCAGATTTCAATGAGATAAATCCGATTATATAGGGAGCAATGACTTTTTTTAAAGAAAAAAAGGGTGTAGTTTAAAATATGTATGGCCCTGTTACTTCCTCACCTATGTTGACCTTTAATCTCTGTATTTATAAATCCAAAACACAGAACAACCCAGAACAAAACACAAGATCTGGATCTGATTTGGTTTGCTTACTGAGTATTCTGTTCCCCATATTACAACCTGTACAGAAAATTCATGCTGTTTATGGAAATAAATACGCCTTTCTATCATTTAGAATCAATTTAAAAATATTAAATGGTCTGGAGCAGATAAAATCTCTGCTTTATGTGTTGATTTTTAGTTTAGGCAGCAGGCAGGATTTGCGAGATAGTTCAGAGGTCTGAGCAAAAAATATGCATTAACACCCTGCTAAATCACTACTTTCCCTTCACTGTGCTTCAGATTGAATGTACTATACATGAAGGTGGATAACATTGTCAGATAGGTTAAGGCTCTTTATAAAAGGGCAGACATCTTTGTCCTCCGGATCCCTACAGGTTCTAATCATTGTAATAGCGCTAAGTGCACATTATGAAAGGTTAGACAGCCCAAATATATATAGTCAAGCTATTACATGAGATTAGTAGCAATGCTAAATAGTAGTTAATGATTCATACACATGATTAAGCATCACAATAAAAACACCTAGGCCTCAGGAAAGATAAGGATAGACATGGGCAGCAGTTCAATTAATTAGCTAATTATCTTTTCTAGACTATGAATTGTGTTAAGCGCCATCTGTATCTGAACTGACTAATTAAGCCCAATATCAAGCTCCATTTACCCCAACTGCCCCCCATTTCGAACACCACTGCAGCTGTAAACCTGTATTTGTAGCTTGGTTTAGGTGTCTTTGGTTCGATCCCATGATGTCTCAGCTCTTTTTTACCCTCTTTTACCCTCAGCAATACTGCCAAGTCATGGCAAGGTTCAGCCTAGGGTGGGGGCAGCCCCTTGACACACTTCTTTTCTACCAGTCTGCTAAGTGATATACAGAGCACAACAAGGTGCTTACACCAACTTTACTTTGGTGATAACTGTAAACAGGAAAAGTCTGTAATAGGAATACACTCCTTACAGCAAAAAGTCCTTGTAAAAGAGGAAGGGGGTTTAAAGTGACAACTATGGATCACTACATATGTTGTCGTGTAGAACTCATGAAAACATAAGACAAAGTCACCAGCACTCCAAAGTACATGACTCATGCTTTATTGTAAAAGAACTGTAACAAAATGTTGAAAAGTCAACGTTTTGGGGACACACAGGGTCCCTTCCTCAAGATAACAGTTGCTTACGAATGTTTTTTCATTTTTACCTTCAAAAGAAATTTTCAGAATGTCACTGCTAACTTCTCTTTCTGCAAACACTGTTTGAAATGCTGGCTGCATATCTGTATGCAAAAAAGCACAGCCAGGCAACTTGTATTTTGAAAGGTCAGTGATGGTATCCTCTATATTTCTCTTGGTAAAGGTTTTACTTAATGTTCTTTACCAAGGCTACTGACATTATTCTTACCCCGTTAAAGTATAAAATAAATACTGCCACTCCTGCCAACACTGCAGAATGCTGTTCATTGTTGAAGTTGAACTCCGGTCTTATCTTTCTTTATGCAAACTTGATAACTTTCCTGTGCTGAAAGCAATTAGTCCTATTTCCCTGCACATTGTTCCACATAACAACCATTAAAAGCTGCAGCAGGTATCCCGAGCCACTTCATTTCCTGTCTGAAGGACTAACGGGAGCATTAAATCCACTACCCCCAGTGTTGTCCCAGCCCTCCCTCTTAAGCAATTTGATTTCTGGCTTTAGAGACAGTCTAATCTTCACACGTTTTCTAGGGTGGTCTGCATGCAAATGCAATTCATACCGGAATGCCAATGTGGTAATACAATGTGTAAAAGGCGGTACTTTGAGCTGTGAAAATCTTTCTGAAATATATTCATTAGCCATTGTAGTGTTTATTTCACACCAATCTAAACTTACACTCAGCTGTAAACCAACGCAGTTTACTTAGTCATGGTACTACAAGGTTGTACCTACTGTGTTAACAATGTACCTGCATGTGTCCATAATTGTGGTCTTGTCAGCAGTGGCAGAGGAGGACTGATAACAAATGTTAGTGAAAACTGTTTGGGACACAAGTTCAGTATGGTGATGTGGGGTGAAGCAAGTTTTATGCTTAGAGTTTATTGTTAACACAGAAGAGAGGGTCATCCTGACATGCTTTCAGGGTTTGAGAACCATGTATGGAATGAGAGTTAAGCAGGGTGACTGTGTTGAGCTGTGATTGCAGTAGAGAGATCCATGAACCTAGCATTTGTTAGTCATCAGAAGGACTTCGGACTTCCCTTCCAGGCTCTCACATAGGCCTTGCAATGATGCCACAATGGCAAGAGAGGCAAGAGGGACAGTACAGAGTCAATCTATTAAAAAGAAGTACCGGTACCAAAGACACTACACAAGAAAGAAGAAGAAGGTCTAAGGGTACTTTTTAAGGGGCTGACCAGAGTTTGGAATTAGGTAATCCTTCTCTCCAGCGACTTTTAAACACTTACAGAAGTGTCTAACTGTTATGTCCCCTGCAACTCCCAGGCCTACTCAGTTGGTAGTTATGTCTGGAGGTTGGCAATGATTGGCAATTGACTGTGTTGTACACTTTTATCATAAATGACGGTTTCCAAATGGCTAAATTTGTTTCTGGGGTCAAAAATTAGGTGGACGTGCCTTTGTCCTACATTGGTAACACAACACAGTATTGTTATTGTTTTTCGTTTCATGACAGATTTTTTGTGAGTCCCAGTGTAAATATGAGATTTTTGATTTGTGGAAAAGGCTATTAATGTTGTCATTGTTTTTATTTGCCTTCCATAGAATAAATCTTTGTGAATGCTGCCTGCCTCCCCTGTTATCTGCCATTTCAGAAATTGAAAGCTGATTCATTTTAGAAGAGCGGCTGTCTGTGAGCTTAATATTTGTTCTTTGTCCACATCATCAGATCCCTTGCTAAATCAAATAACAGGTCTGTATTTGCCAACAACTGACCAAATAACACCGTAGAGTCTTAACCTTCTCAGCCAATCATGTGGATTTCAGCAGATGTGATTTGCGGGCCCATGTTGCAAAAGCAAAAAATGCTCAGGCTCGTTTGTGAATATAGAAAAAACATCCTAAATGGTTCCCCAGTCTATTATGTTGCTATGTTTTTGCTTGTCACACATCTAGGACGTTTTTTTTACAAATGTAAAAAGATTTATAAATGTAACTTTTAGCAAATCCTATCAAATTCATAGGTATTATACTGTTTAAAGTGACTCTGTGCCCAGATCATGTACAGTACACTAAACAGGCATTTAAATCGCTTTAAAAAAAAGCTTTCATTCATCGATAGGTATCTATAAACAATTGATCTTAAAAATTTACAGGACAGGCATTCTGCTGATCTCCTCCCTACTGATGGAGAAGATTTGAAGACATAGGCACCCACATAAGGGTCGAAATTGTTTCTGAAAAGCAGCTTTATTACTGTATGCTACATTACAGTCCTGCATTTTCAGGGGGGGGGGAAAGTTAAGGGAACATATGGGCAGCATGGTGGCTCAGAGGTAGAACTCTTGCCTTTGCAGTACTAGGTCTTAGGTTCAAATCTCAGCCAAGACACTATCTGCAAGGAGTTTACAGATTCTCCCTGTGTTTGTGTGGCTTTCCTCCCACAATCCAAAACCATGCAGTTAAGTTAATTGGCTTCCCCCAAATTTGTCCTTAGCCTCTGTTAATGACATATGTCTATAGTACAGACCTTAGATTGTGAGCCCCTTTGAGGGACGGCTAGTGACTTGACTATGGATGTTCTACTGTGGATGTTCAGCACTGTGTAATATGATGGCACTATATAAATACTGTGTAATAATAATGTGCTTTAAATTTGATTATGACAAGCTGTACACACAAATGCTTATGTTATGAGTGTGCAAAGACATTGGTAAATATGGTGTAAAGTACAACCCTATGTTAACTTTTTTAATAATATGCCTATCAGGAGTTCCATCCTAAATATAAGGATTGAAAGAAAATTATTTTTATTAGCTTTTTAAAATATTGGTATGCTGTATATTGCACTCATGCTAGATAACCTCTAAATACAGCAGGTACATGTGCTGTGATATTAGAGAAGCTCTCAATATATTACCTGTCCTTTTCATAAATCCAGCAATGAAAAAAAGCAGAATAGACCCTTTGGCATACATTTCAGATTTCACAGAAATGCCTTTTCAGCCCATTTTCACTCTCTGTAATGGCTCATCAGGTTCCAACTGCCTGTTATAGTATTCTCCCTTTTGAATTGACAGACATAAAGGCCCTCTGCAGTGACTCTTGTCCTTGCATTATGTATCTGAGTTTTAAATTTAAAATTAGTTCTTCTAGTGAACAGTTTAGACTTAATTTTAAGTTTTTTTGCAGTCCAGAAATTTTGCAAAAATTTTCTCTAACACAATCATTACAAAGCAAAGATTATTCTATACAGTTTTATTTATAGTTCAACTTTTGTAGCCTTTTTTCTTTTTAGTATTTTGTCAAGATCTGCCATAACTTTCTTCCTAAGCAGCAAAATTCTTTTCATTTTTTGTCTTTAGTCACATTTACACAGATCATTAAACCCAAGTAGATAAAATTTTGCACTACCCTCTCCTTATCCCCATCTGTTTGCAGAGGCTTCATTACAATATATTGCATAGTTGAGTCTGAGCTTTTTTGGGTGTTAAGCAAAAAGACAACTATTCTACTTTTTTCCTTATGGTCACCAGTAGCCTCTTCAAATGTTCCTCATTTCTAGCCAGTCATTTCCACATATTGTTGTCATATATGATATTGGTAATATTGCTTTCCGTGAAACCAAATGCAGTTCTGTTGCTGATTGGTTTGCATAGAGACTGCTCAAAGGCCATACATTATATGTATTCTTTTCTCTAACAAATTGGTAAAGGTGGTTCTGATCCAGACAGTCAAAGGCTTTGTTGTAATAAAGAATAAATAAAGCGTATGTAGATAGTAAAATTTTCAGAAACTCCATTATCGATTTTTGCACTATTCATGAAATGTTGGCATTTTGACTTCTGGCACCTTTTATAAAATCAGATTGTACACCTGGCAGTTCTTGTTTCATATATTACATACGTCCTGCGGCCACTCTTGTGTTTTTCGAGTTATCACACTGTTATCACACTGCTAAGAGCAATCTAACAGCATCATTATGTGAGATTTTGAATGATTCTTGATTTCATCACTCCCTGATGCTTTCTAAAAAGCAAGGCCATCTAAGGCCCAATTACCTTTACTCCCCAGGAGTTTTCTTCAATGGACATAACATTAGTCTCATTATGTTTGGATCCTTTTATATAACCGTATATTCTTGCAATCTTATTTTAGTATCCTCTGGTATAGTCAGTTCCCATCATTTTTTATTTGCTTGCATGGAGAGTTTCCTTGTTTTCTCTGGATATCTCCAATGTTTTTTAAGAAAATCCCAAAATATATATATATATATATCTATATATATATAAAATTGTATGTATGTTTGTATGTATGTGTGTGTGTATGTATGTTCCACCACCAAGATATATGTTCCACCAAAAGATAGGAGACATTTCAACCAAACTTGCTATACATATGACTGAGACTCATGTGAGTGCACCATTTATCTTTGTACAGGGCTGTGCTATATGTCAGAGCTATATTTGTTTGTATGTATGTGTGTATGTCATTACTAGGAAACACATGGAGACATTTTAACCAAACTTGCTATGTTCCACCAGCATCCTGAAACGCATCGACACATTTCAACCAAACTTGCTAGACATATGACTCAGAATCATGTGAGTGCACCAGTCATCTTTGTACAGTGCTGTACTATATGTCAGAGTTTTATTTGGATCTTTATATATATGTGTTATATATAGATGTGTGTAAGTGATCACTAGGAAATGCATGGAGACATTTCAACTAAACTTGCTAGACATATGACTTATCTGAGTGCACCACCAAGAAAATCCAGAGGACGGGAATAAAAACATGCACGCTGCGCGAGAGAGCTACTACATCTAGAGCTTAAGAGACAGTACAACAGCATAAGGCCCTACTACAGGATAACAAAGATAGAGCTAATACATTTAGAGCCTCTGAGACAGTACGACAGTGTGAGACCGGAGTACAGGAAATGAGAGAAAGAGCTACTACATCTAGAGTTTCAGAAACAGTATACAGGAAATGAGAGAAAGAGCTACTACATCTAGAGCTTCGGAGACAGTACAACAGCATGAGGCCCGACTACAGGATAAGTAAGATAGAGCTACTACATGTAGAGCTTCATAGACAGTACAACAGCGTGAGGCCCGACTACAGAACAAGAGAGATAGAGCTACTACATCTAGAGATTCAGAGACCATACAACAGCGTGAGACCTGAGTACACGAAATGAAAGAAAAAGATACTACATCTAGAGCTTCAGAAACAGTACAACAACGTGAGATTTGACTACAGGAAATGAGAGAAAGAGCTACTACATCTAGAGCATCAGAGACAGTACAACAGACGATCACAGACTGCACAACATTATAGCTTAGCATTAAAAGGATTCCACTATGATCCACACAAAGACTACTCGCAGCAGGTAAGTGTTACAATCAGGAAAAATGGAAATGGTTTGTAGTTACTGTCAAGCCAAGAAGTTTAAACCTGTGTCTCCTGTTATTTGCTGCAAAAAGGGGAAAGTCAAACTCTGCCAACTGGAAGCACCACCACAAGAACTTTGGAGTTACATATCAGCAATTACCTCAGAGTCAAAGCATTTTCCTAATAACATCAGAAAATACAACTCATGTTTCCAAATTACATCATTCGGCACCACATCAGTTGTTGAACAGCCTGGATTTCCATCCACATTCACGGTGCAAGGGCAAATTTACCATAACGCGGGATCATTACTTTTGCTGCCAGATCAACCACCAAAATTTCCTCAACTATATTTTATTGAAAACAAACTAATAGAAACTGACCAGAGGTGCATCTACATCTCAGGAACAAAATTTCAGATTGTCTTAAAGTAACAAAGGACGTTTCATGAGCACAATGTTCTTTTTAAAACATTTAAAACAGCACTGGAAAATATGCCATTTATTTATATTTATATTAGTATTACAGTATCAGTCAGATATGATGTATTTTTTGTTGTCTCTATAAAGATGCTGTGTGTTGTTTTGGAACTAATTCAAAGTCCAAACAATATAGCTGTGATTAATATATGTAACCTATAGTCCTGTATGGTTTAATGACAGAGAGTAAAATCAATTACCTTGATAATATTATACAGTTCATTGTTGCAGCTGAGTGGGAGTCACACTTACACAGTTTCTGGGCATGATTTTATATAAGGATAAACACATCATGGAAAGGTTTCAGCTACTGCCGATAACGTATTGTTCTGTGTTTATGAGAAGGTTACTTTTAATTTCAAGTAATCATAGTATTACCTGCGCATGCTGAATTGTTAGTCATGGAAAATGACAGAAAATGTATTGTACCCTCTTGGTATAATTAACTATAATCCTTTCTATATACACTCAAGATTAATTGAACACTAAATAGTGAACAGGAATAATAGCAAGTGGTAATTTCAGCAAAAATAACAACAATGAATTCATGCTAATAGCATAATAACAATGTATTATAGGCAGGAAGTGCAATAGGCAATTGGTATTAAACCGTCTGGTTAGAAATCATAAATTAGAAAGGAAAATTTTTTGCTTTATTATTGGACAGGATTTAATCTAAAAGTTTGGAGCTCTATCCTATCATGGCATGTAAACATAATACGAACAAGCATTTTATAATGTAATATTAAAGAACTGCCAAATTAATCAGCTATTCCATAAATAAATAGAGTTATTTACACAGCTTAGAAGTCATCAAAAACCTTTGATGTGAATTTTAGCTTTTTTAAACAGATTAGCAAAAAATGTTAAAATGATAACAGTAATACATGTACCCAACATTGTAAACAGCAGAGGACACAGAATTTTTAGAAATCTTTGGAGTTGCATTCTGCATGATCATAGCCATATTGAACATATAAATTGCACTGAATTTAGTCAGTTTAAGCATTTTATAGGTTTAGGTGAAAGATTGTATAGTGATATTGTATAAAATAAATGACTACACAGCTAAAAATATTTCTGAACTTCTTATGTTCCACTAATAATTGCACAACCTGTAATGGTAACTTGTTATTTAAACACTTGTGTAACATTTAATCCTCACAGCAATCTTTTTCAAAATAATACATGAAATCTTTTCCAAATACCTATAATAATAAAAAATAGTCTGATCTTCAAGCATAAGACAAAGAAACAAAAGATATTATCAAGCAGAGCTGACATCTCAAGTCCTTTTCAGTTGTCAAGGAACATGGTTCACAATCATATCCTACTATTAACAATATTTTAAAATCAATCTTCACACTGAAAAACATCTTCAGTCTTCAGGCCAGAAAACATAGACAATGAAGTATGTAAATGCTTACGTTCAGTATTTTTCTGTACATACAGCATGTTTCTTTACTTTCATGTATCAAATGTAACTTATTCAAGAAGACTCAGTTCTCTAGCACAGTCCATTCCTTTCTTGCAAGCCATAGCCTTCTCCTCTTCTGGCAGTGTCTTATTACTCTCTGTATTGCCCCAACATCTCTGGCCCTTCCCTCACATCCCTACATAAACTTTTATGTAGGCGTTGGAATGGAGCAAAGGAAATACTTTCAATCAGGGTTTGTGGAATTCTAGGGTTCCCCCAAACATTACTAGGGGTACCTTGAGCTATGGTAGACTGATCCCTTGCCATAAGGAACCCTCGATACAGAAGCCTGTCTCTGTTGATTTTAACTGGTAGAGGCATGCATACATTAGAATTTTTGGGGGTGCCATGTTGGGAGCATGCCACTTGTAGCTCAGAAAACTATTCTTGGTGAGAAACCAAAATATTTGCAGCTCAGCAATTTGCTGCCTTTAGGTACCAAAAGCAGCTGCTATAGCGGCCTCCATATTTTGGGCCAGATTATTCTGTCATGATCTAGGAACAAGCTTGGAGTACAATAGCTGTAAACAATAAGCTGTATAAAAATATGCTGGGTCCTGGGCACAGACAGCTGTAATGATGTGGAAGCAATACAGAAGCGTAGTCAGGGAGAAAGCCAAATTCAGTATCCAGGTAGATCGGGTTAGAGTCAATAAGACTCTTAACCTAAGAGTCCTCAGTAACTTCATAGCCAAAATTCAGTACACAAGCTGGTGGGTGAGAGAGCAATAGAGGTACAGTAGCAAAAGGCACAACACTGGCAGGGAGCATAATAATAGGGCACACAGGAAATCCAAGGCAGGGCTTAAATAGGAAGTTAGGGGGATGAGCAGGAATTCTAGATTCATCATAGCATTGAGTATCAAGAAAGGCTGACTATGCGATCAGGCAGGGGGCTATCCAGCACTTCAGGTAGCTTAGTGGGTAGAGCTACCACCAGACACAGAAGCAGCCCTGGATTCAGATCCTGGCATCCTGGCATCCCTCCTCTTTGTGCCTGCATACTTTTGGGCCACTTTTTGAGTCACTGGCATGCCACTAATGATCTTTTCAGGTGTCTTTAAGGATAGCTTCTTCTCATTGACCTTCAAATCAAAGGGTTCCTCTGGAATAAAATGGTTGAGAAAGGCTTTTATAGATTGTCTGCAGTAATGTATGCATGACATTGTACCCATGAAAGTAGCACCCATTAGTAGTTTCAGAGCTTTTGGATGTTTATACCAGCAAGGTTTTACTGTCAAACATGCATAAAACCTCCAATGGGAAGATTGTTGTTGAAATGAATAGTTTTGTGATAGGGTCTCTTTCAATAAAATAAAGGGGAGAGGAAACACACTTACTCTTATGCTACAAGCTACATGCTACCCACATTTCAGTCAAATTGTCTAAGGCAGTTTTCTCAACCTCTTTAATGTGTGATAACTTTACAGATAATCTCCAGGTCTTGGGGAACCCCTGCTTTAATTACTATATCCACAGCTGACAGTAAATAAGTGTAGTGCTCAGTGGGAAGAATGTGACCCTTACAGATTGCCAAACATATAATTGCTGCCATTTAAACTGACCTGAGAGGCACAAATTGCTTTTGGCTCAAGGAGTCCTTAGCAACCTCTAAAGGGACTTTTAGGTTCCTTAGAACTATGGTTGAGAAACACTGGTCAAAGGGTTTCTTGGGTCACTTAGGTGGCAATGTCTACAGTATTTGTGTATATTCAAACCATCCGCTAGGCATGTCTGTCCACAATGGTCATGTGATAATGCTAGACACATGTGACCACGAATGCATGCATTTCTGCCGCAGAATTATATTCTGATATTGTAATATTAGAGCGTGTTTAGATCTGCTAGTGATCCTGTATAGCACCCCATGGCTGGCACTTTACCGAACACTTACACCACAGCACTGGTCCTTAAAGAACCAGCATCCGCACGTTTGACCCCATTCATTCCACATGGAGCTGCCACAAGGAGATGCTACTCTACTGAGGAAGAGTGTTTACTAATATGAGGAAGCGGTAAATGCACCTCAACCTCCCTACCAGGGTGGACTTATCCTTACAATAATCTGATTGCATTTTTATTTTATACTGTGTATCCTCATTGTTATTTCAGATTGTTGCGTGTAGTCTAATGGGAAGAAAAGAGTGGGTATATGCATGTCAAACTACAAAGGGGTCAGAAAAAGATATGAAGACAGGGCTTTTCACTTTCTTTTATGTTAACCAACATGAGTAATGTATTTATGTTTTATATACAGTAAAGTGATATAAAAAATAAAGGTTCAAAAATATATTGTTTGTACAGTTTATACCACTATAGGAAAGTGGATTGATGGATGAACAAGCAGCAGCACTACTAAACTGAGAAAGCAATGAGCATGTTATATTAACACATATGATAGCAGGAAATGACCTCAATGAGCCTTGTGACCTGAAACACGGATACAAAAATATCCTCTAACCGAGGCACCAATCAGTAAGCAGCTCTCAAGTAATAAGCCATTTTCACTGTCAGAGCATCATAATAAAATCTGTCAACTTCTGTTAAAATCAGGACAAGGCTTGATGTTATTTTCCAGTAACGGGAACAAAATGTTTTAGTAAATACAAACATTGATATGCATAAAATATTACTCTTGCTTTTATGCAGGCTTTCCTTTATTCACTTCAGTTAGAACATATTTATTTTGAAGGTCATTTTGTATCTTCCAAGTGAGATGTACAAATTCCTGTCACTTACTGTTAATCCTTCAAGCACAGCGTATGATGCTATGACACAAAGTCCAACATCTTAGTGCAAACAAGAAAGCTTTTAGAGGGAATATGATTTAATAATGTGTTGATGATTTTATTCTCTACTTCGTGTTTTACTTTTTTTAGTAACGACTCTAAAACAGAATGTGAATCTGTCCATCTGAAAATGGATCCTATATATCATGACATGTGTGAATCATGCTATGAGTTATAGCAGCAATCAGGACTACATTTACCAAAGGACACTCTTTGTACTGCCTAGGGCAGAAGGATAATGTGCAGCTGAACTAAATCACTGTATTTATTGACAATGTATGTTTTTGTTTGTATTTATCCGGCTACCTGAGAACTCTTGTGGGAAATAGTAGCAGCAGAAATGAGGAGGTAAAAGGTGCAATGCCTGAGCCGTTTAAAAATATATGTTTGTTATGGCCAGATAGAAAAAAAGCTGTATTGTTCATAATATAGTGTCAGTGTTCTTACATGTATACACATCTGATTAAAGTCTAATATAAACTCAAAAATAGAGATTCCTTTAAACCAATCTCTGGGTGTAGTTGACAATGATCCACTTAATAAATTTGAAAGAAAAATAGGCAAATTCACCGAAATAGGAGTCTGGATTTATCCAGAAGTTTTCATTTAGGATTCTTTTCATGTAAAATATGCCATTAACTGCGTGAACCTTGTTAAGTTGAATCTTGCCAGGGTGAATTTTTCAACCTTCATTGAATCTTTATAGGGATAATATGGGAAACATGTTAAATAATGTGAATCTATTCACTTGTTAGTAAAAGTTTTTAGACAGTTACACATTTATTTACAATTTTCCTCATTTAACCCTACAGGTAGACTAATGTGAGACCTCTGTGAGACCTCCATCAGTTCAGTGGGAAGAAGTTGACCACCCATAAGGCATCGAGTAGGTGTGACATAATTTCACCCCTTTATGTGCAAACCTTCCTAGGGTGGTTTAAGGGGTTCTCATTTTTTTGTGAGGAGGGGAACTCCTCAAAGAACCTTCTCTCTCTGTTGAAGGGCATATGGGATCAGTTTACTACATGGGGGGGGGGGCTAAGTGTTCAGTGTTTCATTGGGGATACTAGCCTGCATGCATAGAAAGTTAGGTTGGTTTGTTCAGGAAGGGGCGACCTCCTGCCATTTTGTTATCATTTTCATATTTAAATTTTTTCAGTCATAATTATTCTACATAATTTGAGTAATAAACAAGGTGAAATATACAGTAAAGCATTTTTCCAATGAAAAATATATGTTTGGAATGCATTTACTAAATAATAGAAAATTATTTTTAAGAAATCCATTCCACCTTTGCTGGATCAACTAGGTTTTCCCATGACAGTCTTCAATCTTCTTCAGTCTTAGTAAGCTTTAATAAACCAGGCCCGTCATGTTCCAATAGACTTATGTAACAGCTAAAGCAAGTATTTATCTGCATTTTTTGTAATCTTTCTTTTGGGGATCTGCATTTTTTAATAAAATTAGGAGGTCATGAACAAGCTGCACTTAGACCTTACCAGATTGGAAACACAGTGTTTACATACACTTTAACATCCTTTATCATTTTTTTATTAATCTCTTGAATTAATTAATAACCAAGATCATACTACCAGATGAAATATCTTAACTGTATCTCAGATTGAGCATGCCTTTTTGTTGTTTTATTTTGCAGTGGTTTCGAAATATTGTAAAATATTCTAACCAGCTGCTTACATTTTTCAACATATCCTCTGCTGACTGATCCACACAGCTGATTTTAGTATTCTAGTAATTAGACAAATAAAAATAATTATTTTATTATAAGACTTAGACAACCTGATTAAAGAGCCTTTAAAAAGAACAGTCTCACAGGATGGATAACAATTTATTTCTTACTTTTGATATATTCGAAACCTAAATGTTCCACATGCTGTTGGTATTAAACAGATAAAATTAAATAGATAAAAGATTGTATTAGTTTTTAGATAATAAATCTGATTTGGCTCTACATACTCTATGACAGTGGAAGTCATATTTCTTAACATAACCATATGGGCTGTGGATATGTAAAGCTGCAGAAAGCCATCAGAGACTGAAGGCAAATACTATTAGATAGCCAAATACTATTTGACATGGTACTAGAGATAGTCAGAGAGTATAGACATGCTACAGGAGAGGGTAATAGTCAAAAATGCTATAAAAGTTGTTGGAGACTGGGCATATGTGTCAGGAGAAAGTGCTAGCCTGGGAACACACATTGAGCCCCCCCCAAATGTAGTGTAACCATTCAGGAAGCAGAGAATGGGAAGGAAAGGATGTAAGGTAATAGTAAAGCTGTAGACTAGAAATCAGATAGGGAGGGAGACAGGAAAATAGCTGTTATGAGGAAAGGGAGAGAAAAGGGGAGGAGGTAAGTGGTATAATGGAAGAAAATGAAGGGGGTAATAATTTCCTGGCCAGGGAAAAGGAGAACTGGTTTCCTGAGACATACTAGGATTAATACTCATCAGACAGTAAAAGTTCTTCATAGATTTAATATCTTGCAGAACCATAGACATACATTTAGGAGGACAGGCTTCCTCCAAAGCACCGGTATGCAGGCAAATTGTGGTGGAGGATGAAAAAGGCTGGATGCCCAAGGATGAGGTAATTATTAACTCGCTGGGTGATGAGTTTTTCCCTGTCTGTATCTCATTAAGATTTCTAATAACTTCCTTTTTTTTACACGTAACAATATGTTAGAAAATATCTTCTAATTCTGAGGGAAGTTGTCACAGACAATGTATTCAAAGAAATTGTTCCCCTTATTCTCTGTTCTAGTGTCACCTATTGAGGGGAGTCAATAATGACACAATTACTTCACAAATGTAAGCTCTGCCTCTGCCATTAAAGCTTGAACTTCATTGGACAGCTTAATGGCAGAGGTTGGTCTTAGTGCTAGAGGGACAGGGCCAAAGTATTGCTTTGTCTTACGGTGCGAGGGAATCCACAGCTTGCGCCAAGTGACATTCAATAGGTAGATCCAAACAAACAATAGAAAAGCCACACTCACAAGTTTTGTATTGTAGTTACATTATCAGTACCTGGTAGATGCCCAAGTTGGTGAGGGAAGCCTCACTTGCCCTTCTGGCCTGGGTAAACTTAGATGCATGAGAACACCAAAAACGGCGAAATGCTAATGATGAAGTCATTGGCAGCCAAGGATGGTAACAGAAAGAGGCAGATGCAGGTCAGAAGTAGGCTGAGGTTGGCAACTAGTGGTCTTGCGAGGTACAGAGTGGCATGCAGGAACAGAGTGAGAATGCAGGCGAGGGTGTTACCTTGCCTGCATGTACAGTACAAAGTATTGAGGTGAAGCAGAGCCATGTAGGATAACAAGGTCAAAAGAAGACAGAATCCAAGCGACAAACCAGGGGTAATCCAAGGAGCAGGCCAAGAGTTAGATCCAAGTCTTAAATGAACAATACAAGGTCACAGGTCAAATCAAATACTGAACAAGCTGAAGACCACTGAGCAATGGAGGAGACAAAATTAAAAGCATTTAAATATCCTGGCACCAGCATGGTTACCTAGCGTGTGCATGTGCATGCATGCTTATACTTATAGCATTATGCTCAGGCAAGTAAGCAGACACAGGAGCAGTCCTGAGCAATCTCTTACAAGCCCACAATGTATTCATTCAGTCACATTGAAAATATGCATCACATCTCTAAAACACTCTCATACTCCACACTTTGCCCATCTCAAGGTTAGTTAGTCCCTCTGTGACTAGAAGTGTCTAAAAGCTCTATGATTAACCCATGTGATAAAAGTTTATGGCGTGACTCCATGAATACATGGTATCCTGTACAAACTAAAACAAATACAATAAATTCATGTTAGAAAAAGAATTCACTTTGGAGTGTGAACATTTTATTTATTGATTCAGGAAGTGGATGTTCCCTTTAATCAGCACCAGCAGTCAGATACAATTGCTGTTTGTGAACCATACTTTTCATTCATCTTTTTCCTGTCAAAACTAAAACTGATAAGTAAACTATGTGTCACGCACGGAGATACGTAGATAGATCACAAGGGGGTGCTACGGCTTGCACGGAGGTGGTGTGAGCCCTGAGAAGGGCCAAGGCGCAGAGTCTAAGCAGTAACCAGGTCTTCTGCAGAGCCTCTGATGGTGAGGATGTTGCGCCGCTGGTTACTGCCAGGTTGCGGTCCTTGGGCAAACCAAGGTGCGCAAATCACAGTACCAAATCACAAAGCAGAAGGATAGTCGAGGAAAGCCGGGGTCGAGGCAGGCAGCAGGAGAGGTCAGGTCACACGCCAGGGGTCATTTGCCAGGGATCCAGGAGACAGACACTAGTGACACAGGGGCCACTGTGGGCACAGGGAACACAGGAATCACTGGAAGCAACAGGAGGTACAGGTGATGCAGGAATATCCACAGACAGACAGGAACGCTGGAACAGAACAGGGAAGTTGGCTGGGAACCAACAGACTGGTCAACGAGGGGTTAACACAGGAGCTGGACACAGGAAACACTGAATTAAGCAACAGGTGTTCAGGAACTAGCTCACAGAAGGGGCTTGGCACTAGTGAAGACTTGTTGCATGAACACTGAGTGCAGTGTGTGGGCTACTTATATAGCTAGGGCAGGTCCAGAGGCTATTTTGTGATTGGCTAGTGGATTGAACTGAATTAATAAAGCTTGGAAACAGAGGCACGCCCAGCGTCAGAGTTGCCCACATGTGCAGGAGAGAGGCGTCTGCGCTTAAGAGGGGAAGAGGTAAGTGTGACAGTATGGGTAAATGCAAAGTGGTTTATTCAACCACTCACATTTTTTATCAGAGTTAACAGACAACTATTTTTTCCTGAAAGACTGTTTATAGTGCCCAGTAAAGGTTATGCAAAATCTCTCTGTTACCGATTTACAAAGAAAAAAGTTTAAAGCTAGACACATGGAATAAAATTCCAAACCCTCAGAGTGACCTCTTTAGCTGCAGGCACTGTAGAGTAAAGTTAGGACTTCTTCTTAGTCTTCTTTATTTGCACCTAATCTATATCAATATTACAAGTTAAAAGATTAGTGATGGGGGGTACTAAATAGTCTAATGAAGGACAAATAGAATGAAAGTATTTTTTCTCAGAACTTTATGAATGAATCACTCCATGGTACCAGCAACATACAGCAGTATGGTGTGTTTATTAGCATAACGTAGTAAACATGTTATTTTATCTTAGTAATAAATAAGTAATAATATACATGTCATCTTATGTCAATTTTGAATTGCTTAAACAAAATTCAAGTAAAAAAATAATCACAAATCACAGATTTAGCAGGATACATAATTTTTTCTGCTGGAGGCACAAAATGTAAACCAGTTGGCCAAACCAGTTATTATCCCTTCCTGATTAGTGCAATCACTTGTGTCTGAAGAGCCATCAATTTCTCCTGGAACATGCTCTGCCCGGAGTGACAATGTTGTATGATGGTGGTGGTCATGATTTGGGCATTCATTACGTGCATTGAGAAGCTGCATAAAGACTTCAGAGAACTGTCAGAAATGAAGGCACAATCTGTGGATGCAGCCTGCAGTATAAATATAAATGCTCAGGTCACCCTAGCTTCTATGTCTTTGCTATGCCAGAAGCAGATACCACATGTCTAATCACTATTTTTCTAACTGCTCTTGCCGAGATAAGCCATCGCTTATTTTCTGTTTTTTTGGCATCCTTTTCTTGTTTGATTTGACATATTTGGCATTGCAACCGCTGCTTAACACTAACACATCACATTCAGCACACATCAATGCATACATAAACATTTATAAATTTACAATAGAATATAATATATGCCATAGCAATCTATTGTAGATGCCAGAAGTTTAAAGACTATGGATATGCTATTGTTAGCTTTCAATACAAGATTGTACACTAAAAACCAGAGGATGTTTCTATGGTATTACAGGTAGCTCAGATAAATCCTTGCCTCAATTCAACAAATAAAGAAAATTTCAAATTTCTACAGCATTTTAAATGTAGATGAAAACCTGAGGGGTAGTGTTACAATGTTTAGCTTGCTGCTGGTCTAAAAACCTTCTTTGGACCCCTGAAGAGTTTTGAAAATGAATGGCACCTGGCCCTGCCACTGCCTTTTGCAGCGAGTGATGCCGCTACTACAATTCACGGCATCACTCGCGTCTATAGAGCAGCAGCCTGTTCTTTTCTATTCAGCCGGTGAGACCGAATTTTTGGGACCTGCAAGACCAATCAGGGGAGCGGAGCTGTCTGTATTAATGAATGCAGCCGCGATAATCCTTCTTATTCTGACCTGTAGTGCCCTGGGATCGCTCACTGACAGGAGGATTCCCACCGCTGTATTTATGAATGCAGCCGTAATAATCCTCCTATAGTGATTTCTAATGGTTTCACAAAATGTTGGCGAAATTTCACAAACCCATCAGAACATCAAGGAAATTTTCATCCCTCATCCCTAATAGCAATATACAGAGTAATTTACTTCACATGCAAATGTTATTGAGGGTTTCCGGAGCGCAGTGGACAACAGTAACAATCCACTTATCAGTTTGTTGTTCTTCTAGTAAGCTGGAAGATGATTTTAAAATAAAGAAAAAATAATAATTTTTATTATATCCCACTGTTTGCAAATATAATCATTCAAATGTTCCCCTTCTGGTGCTGTCTTGAGATCCTCAGCCTTGTGCACAAACATGTATTCTATTTTATTCTTTTCTATGGAACAACTCTCTGTCAATGTGTGGAGCCGCATTGGACTGTTCTATAGATGCAAGTAATGCAGGGAATTGTAGTAGTGGCATCACTTGCACCTTTAGAACAGCTCTCTGCCATTGGAGTTTATACTGACAGGTACGCTCATTTTAAATTATTACTTTCCAAAAACAGTTTTTGCATGTTAAGCAATACTTCTTTGTTCCAAAAAAAAATATTTTATATTAAATTAGAAGGAAAAACTTTGTCAATTTTTTAAATAAATTTCAAGTTTGGCCCCCAACCTGGTCTAAGTTTTTAATTTTGGCCCTCAGTGTATTTGAGTTTAACACCCCTGCTCTAGATCCTAATGCTGGTCTCAATAAATGATGTAACAGATTTCAGGTTATTATTATTATTATTATTATTATTATTATTAATAATAACAGAATTTTTATAGCGCCAACATAATACGCAGCGCTGTACATTAAATAGCGGTTGCAAATGACAGACAGATACAGACAGTGACACAGGAGGAGGAGAGGACGCTGCCCCAAGCTTACAGGATTCCACTAAATATAGCAATATAATTTGTAGGTTATTTATTATGATCAATATTATTTTTTAAGATTAGAACACACATCTGATCCTATTTTTATATTGACATTATCTACATGAAAAAGGACCTTTTTTTCCATACATATAGGTGTGTAAGCTACTTGAAATAATAGGGGACTCAAGTGTGACCACTGAGTACCAATGAGTTATACATAATCATTACGTGATAGTACAGAGGACTATCACACATAGCACATGATACCTGTATGGATAAGGTAGAGCATGCTTCAGGAGACTACGATCGTTCGCAGATATCGTGCAGGATCGTTCGTCGTTCGTTTACCAACGATAATAATTGGAAGTGTGTACGTAGCTTAAGGATTGCCTCAAGGGCTGGCCTGTCTAGGTGACTAGTGTGGGAGGGGTGTGTGTATTTTCTGACAGCGGGCCAGGTCATTGTCATTCAGTTACGCACGTAGATCATGCATACTGGATGGCAAAGTGAGCCCATCTCTTAGAATGCACTCATGCGGGGTCAATACTGGGTGGGCGGGGGTAAAAGGTAACTGCCCACCAGCTAGGTACCTCAAGGCCAAAGACCGATGCTCCCATCCCCGCAAGTGGAGCAGAGCAAATTGAATGTATGAGAAAACACTGTTGGGAAGGGGTCTGGATTATATGTGAATGGATGGCATGACAACAATGTATCGCTAATGAATGTAACATAAACGAGTGAACATAGCAGCAAATGGCCTAAGAATATACAATATCAACATAACACCATATTGTCGATGATATTCAACAGAGTGACTAATAGAAGTTGATAAGTTGTAGTTGATATTAGGCATAAACATTTTAACATACAAAAGAAATTATAGTCATAGGGATTTTTGGGAGGTCAATAGTAGTTACAGACAAATGATCATTATATAATTATAAATGAACATAAACATAATAAAACAGATGAAATAAACACAAATTTTGCAGAATTTATAGGAATGGATGATTATTCATCCCATATAGTACAATTATACTTCCAGATAAAAGGTTTATTATCATTGTATAGTTAAATTACGTTGGTAGAAAAGGTTTGAAGCTAAATAATTCATTGAGGCCTGGGAATATATTGGCTTTAAGTGTAAATATCCATTTAGTCTCGCATTGCAGGAGGATGCTATCGAAGTCGCCCCCTCCTGGGTTAGGTGTGACTTATTCAAGGGCTGCAACTTTTATGCACTTAGTGTCAAATTTATGTTTGGTACCAACATGAAAGCTGATTTTCTGATTGAATAAATATGCTTGTAAATGTGTTTTTTAAGGGGTCTTTTATTTTACCAACCTAGAAGCAGTTACAAGAGCACAATATTAGGTATATAATACCCATGGTTGAGTTAACATGGTAATACAGATTATGCATGTGATCGCTGAATATGTAGTGAGTCTTTCAAAGAAGCATCCTTTCTGTAGGTGATCAAAGGTTTAGTCCCTACATGTGGCAGAATGTTGGGATCTGATGTCAGAACGCTCCAATGTTTGAAAATAATGTTTGAATGTGTTTCTGGTGTTTGTTAAAGCTTGTTATTAGTATGTGTTTTTTGTGAACAAGTTCTTCACGGGGGAGTGTGCAGACTTTTTCGTATGTCCTTTTTAGAAATTTTTTGCTGTACCCTCTAATTAGTCTGTTGGTGAGTGACCTTGCCTCTGCTTTGAAATTTCGGTCAGAGGTACAATTTCATTTAATTCTCAGCATTTGGCTGTAGGGAATGCTGTTCACTAGAGACCTTGGATGTGCACTGTTACCATGTAAAATGGTGTTTCCTACCGTCTCTTTTCTATAGAGGGTAGTGTTAATGGGAAGATCGTGAGAGATGTTGATGTCCAAGAAGGAAATGGAGGTGGAGTGGGAAAGGAAAGTGAACTTCAGGTTATAATTGTTGTTAATTTGGATACATGAGTATAGGTTGTAATAAACTGGTGTGGACCCGTCCAAATGATCAAGATATCGCCAATGTATCGGGTCCACAGTTTGATATAGGGAAGCAAGGGGGGAGAAATTTTTGTCAGAAAAAAGGTCTCTTTTCCACTCGCCTAGATATAAATTTGCATAAGATGGGGCACATTTGGTCCCCATCGCGACTCCTTGGGTTTGCAGGTAGGTAACATTATTGAAGACAAAGGTGTTCAGGGTCAAGATGTACTGTAGTAGGGACACAATAAATTGGTTACAAAGGTGAAGTTCATCAATGCTATTTCATATCATCATTTTCCGTTATAGTATTACAATCTCTAAACAAATGTCTAAGTGTCTTTTTTAAACAGCTTTTTATTTCTTCGGATTACCTTTTTTCTTTTCTGCATTCTGCATATCTTACCAATTTTTTTAGTAAATCTATCTATACTTGGCTCTTGCTTCTCTCTCAAGCAATTTAGACCACAGCCTTGTTTCTTGCAAAGGTAGCTTATCTACACCTTATCCTTCTTTCATTGAAAGCTTTTAATCTTTAAGATTTTGAGGCAACTTTTACCATTTTCTATTTTCATTAATTATCTACAATACATTCCTTGCTATTGCATATTCTTAATGATCAATTCAAGATCTATTTGCTCTGCTTAATACTTTTTTTCTAATCAACCTATAAAATATAACATAAAATATTTTTACTTTCCCTCCTTTTTTAAACATTACATTCATACATTTTTTTGTCCTCAGGAGTATCCTAAAATGGTCAGAAAAACAATATGTTCTCCTCCTTTAGATCACCTAGCATTTTAACATTATACTAAACATGTAGACACTTCTTCCAACTGTTCATAAAACTAGTCATTTGCTTCTTCCTTTGCTTTGTCCATGGAAACACGATAACTTAGTATCAGAAGTAAACATTTTACTAGTTATTTCTAATGTATGTACAGCACCGTTCATGCATCGTGCACTCCCTTGTCGTTGGAAAGGATCGTGAAAGATCCTTTCCAACGACAAAAATTGGAAGTGTGTACGCAGCTTTAGAAAATACTCAAATGATAAAAAATAAAAATCACTGCCAAGGGGTTGAATATTCCCCTAAGACAGTGGTCCCCAACCTTTTCGGACCTACGGATTCTGGACCGCACATGGGTGGGGAGCCGTTCCCCCAGAGTGACGTCAAAATGCCAGAACCCAGTCACTCTCCCATCACAGGTCTGAGTCTGGGATACATACAGGGGGCATGATTGGGGACCGCTGGTCTCTGTGCTCTTGCAGCCTAGCTGTCAGACAGTCGTGGCCCACTAGTGGGTCGCGGACTTGGGGTTGGGGATCCCTACCCTAAGGTAATATAAACACATAGCTAATATTGTGCCCATGTTTTCCCTGTTCGAGTTTCCTCCATGTGTTGTGGATTCCACCCAAAATCCAGGAACATACTGGCAGAATAACTGACTTTCCCCAAGTTACCAATTCCAAACTTGTTAAATGAACTAGCGTAGAAACCATTAAATTATAATTACCTTTGCAGGTTGAGAACTGATCCAGATAAATCAATAAACTACGTAAACCACTGCGTGATATGTCAGCAATATATAAAAACTGCATAACTAAATAAAAAAGACAATATGTGCATAGCATGTGTAATAATTTAATTAAACCCTACAGTTCGAGCAAAAAAAAAGAAAAACCATGTGCAAATTGATGGTGTATAATAATAAAATTTCCATTTTGAAGGGGGAAGGGCAACAAGTATCTTCTTTCTACTTTGGCTTCATTGGCTTTAGTAATGAGATAGACCTCCCTAAGGAAATTAAAATATTTTTACTGTTTGCTTCTAATTTGGACAAACTCCATTTTGACAAAAAATCAGATGTTACTCTCCTGGGCAATATCTGCGAACAGGTAAAATTTTTGCTTGTTGTCATTAGACTTTTGTTTTTCTGTTGTTTTATGTTTCTTTGGAGGCTACACTAATGTTGTTATTCCTTGTTAAAGGCAATACTTAAAAAAAGGCTCCTTCAAGCTGTTACTGTCGAAGATATCAATTTTCAAATAATATGGCAGTAACAAAATTTAGGGATTCTTTCAGTTTAATAGTGGGAACCTGTTAACTATAGATAAGCAGACGATTTCAGGTTAAAAACTATATAGAACATGCTTATGTGAGGCTGAATGGGGGCTTGCTATAGGTGAAGAGTGCAGTGTTAGATTGGGGGACTGGTGTCTGGTGACCACTGGTGCTGACCAGGTCCTTACATTATAACAGGCCAACAAAAATACCTACTGTCTTGGAGGATCTCCGCCAGCAAATACAGTTCCTGGCAGATGCTGTTAACCAGTTGGCACAGCGTGTGGATGCTCAGGATCTTCAAAGGCAGAATCTGGATCCTGCTGTGGCGGTCTCGCCTGTGGAACCCAAGATTCCTCTTCCAGATAAATTTTCAGGTAGACGTCAAAAATTTTCAACTTCATGAATGCATGCAAGTTATATTTTGAGCTGCGGCCACTCTCATCTGGCAGAGAATCTCAGACAGTGGATCTTGTCATCTCCCTACTCCAGGTTGATTCCCAGACTTGGACCTTTAATCTGCCTCAGGGGGACCCAGCTCTCTCTTCAGTGGATGCATTTTTCAAGGCCATGGGGATTCTGTATTCTGACCCTGACCTGGACTCAACTGCACAGGCAAAACTCTGTAGTCTTCGACAGGGCCTCAGGACATTTAGGGAGTATGCTGCAGAGTTTCGCAGCTGGGCTGTCAGTTCAAAGTGGAATGATCCTGCACTCAGGACAGGACTCTATCTGTATTGTGGAGAACCCGGTCACTTTTAGCAATCCTGTACTCGGAAGAAGCCAGGGAAACTTCATGCCTAGATGGGTCCCTGGACACCCACCTAGGCACAAGTAGAAGGGTTAAATTTATCGGTGGGAATGGGGGTGTAATGGCCTAGGAATTTGGCCTTATTGCCAACCCTGTTTAATAGTGTAGAAGCGAAAGAAAGGTAGAAAAGGGTTTTTTGGCAAGCATTTCATTGTATGAATGATCAATTCTCATAATACATAACAATCAAAAAAGTAAAATATTAGCAATTTTTTGCATGGCCAGAGACCAAATTCTGGCCTCAACTGCCCAAAAAGGGTACTAGACAGAAGACCTCCAATAAGATCATACAAAACAGCGTAGTTCGTATTGCATACGTGTTGCCGATGACCCGACGTGTTTTTTCAGACTTGGGCTTCCTCAGGGGTGACTGTATGCTTAATGGGCATGCGCAAAGTCTTGGCAAATATCTAGGTTCATAGTAGATGTACAATATTTAAGTACATTGAACAGGAATTGCATGTTAAACAAATATCCTAATCAAAACATGATACAAATATTTTTTATGAGAAATAGCTTTAATACAAATATGACTAAACCAATAAAACAGATACAATTGTAGTCAGTACGATTTGGTTTTACAGAAATTGACAAGAAATAATCGTTGTGGTGACACTTTGTGTATGTGTTGAGATGAGAATAGATAAAAGTATAGAAAAAATATATAGAAAAAAATTACTGACTATATCCCATTATTAAGTTAACAAATTAATAAATTTAGAACTTACATGACCCAAGGGTCTAAGATATATAAATTGTTAGATGTGTATCAAGGGGAGCATTACCCAGGTTATTTATATGGGTCTGCTGTCATTTATAGTACAAAAGAAACAATTTTTGAGGTATCCATCCAAACGGAGGACCTCTGGTGAAGTAAATATACAGTAAAAAGCATATAACTGTAAATACTGAGATGGCAGAGTAAATTGAGTGCATTTATACTATGGTCATTATTTATTAGGTAAGGCATTGTGTTGATAATTATTCATTGTGGGTTATAGATCCTTGGTAGGATTTTTGGTAGATGCATAAATAATATTCAAGGGGCAAAATAGACTAATATAAATGTAATGGGTAAATATATTGGTAAGCATATTAGTAGTCTAGGTAGATGAGCATCCAAGGGCTAAATATGGTTGTATTAAATATATAATGGGGACATTGAAAATTTGTACAGGGCTCAATACCAAGAGTAGAGAGGGAATGGAAGTAATACCCTAACTTGTCCGTTGGCAGCAGAGAATGCAGAGGTCGCAGCCACGGTCTGTACATGGGACGTGGTGGCAAGACAGGAGGGTGGCGGGGGAGGTTCCGGAAGCCGCCTCCATAAATAGTGTAGGAGGAACAATGTTCCGGAAGTGTTCCGCCCGCCATGTGCATGTGGATAGCGTGGCTGAAGGGGGGCGTGTCTAGCACATCAATCCAGACTAAAGCTGCGTACACACTTCCAATTTTTATCGTTCAAAATGAACGACGAACGAACGACGAACGATCGATTGGGCAAAAATCGTTCGTAAAAAAAGTAACCAACGACGCCGACGAACGAGGAAAGTCGTT
>NC_092862.1:114940058-115021086 GCF_032062135.1 Pyxicephalus adspersus
AAAAAAAAAAGCATCCAGGATGTTTGCAGGGGAGGTGTCTACAAACACCTAAAACTGTTTTTATTGCCCCTATTTTGCATGCATGTCAGACAAAAGACAAATCTCTGACACTTTAAGGTAGTAAGATTTATTAAGGAATAACTACTTTCAAACAATATACAGTTGTCATGTTTTCTTTGCTCCCCTCCGCAAAATGTAATGACCAAGATACTGATGTTTGTGGCAACTGTGGCTCTGACCCCCTGTCTTCATCTAGTGGTGTCTGTGCAATAAAACCTCATAGACGTCAGTGGAGCAGGTGGATGACCCTTCCATCCATTCAATAGAAGTCTATGGGGCTTTACTAGGCAAGCATAACTGTTACTGTCCAGAAGCTTTGGGATCTTGAAGTAGGATTGCGTGGTGGGGACTGGTGGGTTACTTTAGTTGATGGGCAGGAGGGAAACAGGAAAACTGATGCTTTTAAACAAACTTTCCTGTTTCCCTCCCCTGACCACTGGATTGATGTGTGCCTTAAAGCATTGGAAAGTGAAATGCAATTCATGTTAATATCAAATGAGAAGTGCAGTGCCATTCACTTTGAATATCACCCAACACAATGCTTCAGTAGCGGGAAAAACATCGGCGTCACAGCACATTGCAGTAGACATGCCATGTATTGGGTTGTGCTGTGTTATAAAAAAAATTGATTGGTTACCGCTTACACAATATTTTTTTGTTTATAAATACTTCTTACACTAATTGTACTTTCTTTCACTAATATTAGTATATGATTTCAGGTATAAAACCTGTTTTTCACTGTGACCTTTCTCTGCTATGTACATTCTAAGTAAATACCAACAGGCCACTATTTAAATCAGAGGCATACCTATGCTTCTTGGGGGTTACACAACATATTTTGATTCACCTTCCCACCACAACTTGAAGAGCTGTTTGAAGGATCATAAATAAGATGCATGGCAAGTATGCCATGATGGAAAGTGAGAGACTGCCAAAGGAGCAGCTGCTTTGAAGAGCGATAGAAAAAGGGTGTCTTGCTTGGTAGCATGTTTCTTTCCTAGCTGGAGCAGTCTAAAAATATGTAATACAGAGTTACCTTGGTATAAGTCCACTTTGGAATAAGTCCAACTTGGTATAAGTCCTGTTAGGACACAAAAAATTTGCTTGGTATACAACCTTTGCTTGGTATACAACCTTTGTGCTAGAACTTGTATGGGTCAAAATGAGTCACAACACCACACGCTACCCTTATTTACCTCTCCCGAGACAAAGCCACGACTGCCCACGAGCGTCAGTACACCAGTTACTACCATTCAGTGAACAACCTGCACTATAACTCTCTCTGAATTACAGAACATCTCCTCCTCCTTCCTTCTCAGCACCATCCTAGTAGGCACTTGACTCTTCTCCGCAAGGTAAAGTGAGTTTAATTTTTCGTTTATTTCATCTAATTGCTTTTGTTATACAGCCCCATCAATGTATAATATGCCAATACCAATAGAATTTTTTTTTCATGAGAACGGAATATAAATTTTCCTTTTATTTCTTATGGGAAAAATTTGTTTGGTATAAGTCCAAGGATCTGGAACGGTTTAAGGACTTATACCAAGGTACCACTGTATTTGGATCTCTGCAGCCCACATGCGCTGCTATGACTATAATTTCACTTTTTGATCCACTAGGTTGACTGTGTGTGACTTTAGTGAGCATAAAAACTTTGCAGAGACTTTAAATTGTGAGCCCCCAGATAGACTGGACTGATATATGTTTATTGATGACACTAAATATGACATTGTTTTATGAGCTACATAGTAAAAGAATGATAATTCTACAAACTGAAGAACAATAAAAGCAAATTAGGTCTAAATAAAACGTCTAAATCTGGAATATTCAAACAGTTATTCAAGGAATGCAAATGACGATAAGATTAAGATTGTTTAGCTGTGTTACTTAATGTTCCCAGATGTAGCAATTCTGAGATAATATACTAAATCAAATATCTCTTCAAACTAGATAATTCAAAGCAGAAGCCATCATGTACTTGTTCCTTTCTGAAAAGACATCACATCTTTCAAATGCTTACGGACACAACAATCACAAAATCATAACCTGACAGATGAATCACCCCGCGTGGGAGAGGCGCACTGCCATTATGCATTCCTTGCCTTCTTTTAAAACACGTACTGTAATTTGACAAACATTCAATCACTTCCACTCATGAAACTGCCTTTTACCAGAAATATATTTTCTGCTCGTCCTCACCATACAGCCCTGAAAACTCATTTTACTCGCAATACCTTCCCTGCTCAAGGCAGATTTAATCCATTCTTAATACAAACACTTGTGTGGGAGCAGGTTGCATATCTGTCAAAATAGTTAAACCTTATTAGTGCCCAACAGATTCATACAGAGCTTCAAACAAAGTGAGCGTGATTTAACCAACAAAGACAATTCCTGTTTGAAACACAATATAGAAAGTGTGAAGAGGAAGAAAGCAAATCATTTACTGGGAATGGAACAGGTAAAGTATGCTTATTTGAGACAAAATTATTTGTGCATTACAGATTAAATGAAGACCTTGCAGACTAAAAATGAAAATGATGTAAATAAAAAATATACCTGAAATATACCATACAATCTTGACTGTAATTAAATACTGTGTATCCCTGAGTAAATACACTTTAACATCTGCACAGCAGAGCTACCTAAAGAATTTCACTAAGCATTAAAGCTTAACTCAGAGAACACAAATTATTCTCCTAGATTGTAAGCTCTTTGGGACAGGGTCCTCTCTTACTGTGTCAATGTCTGTATCTGTCTGTCATTTGCAAACCCTATTTAATGTACAGCGATGTATAATATGTTAGCGCTATATAAATCCTGTTTATTATTTAATAGTAATAATAATAATTTAGCCCTGCAAACATTTATATAACAATGAATTAACTTTTTAAATGCAATCGGTTAGGCACCTGAATTTGACTTGAGCAAAAGCATCCTGCAGTTTCTGTACAACAGGGCTAATGTGCATGGGAAAGAAGCAAAACGAGACAATCAGCTGTACTGACAAAAAGTTTGGAGGATAGGAAGATAAATTAGGAACTACAGAAAGACAAGCTCATCACTGTGCTGTTGATTCTTTCACTGCCCAGGCACATACCAGAACAGGTCCAGGATGCCCTTGGCTTATTTGCTTTGAATTCATTCACATATAGCACTGGTTTAAAAATGCTACTATCAATGGTTCTATTCCTGGATACATGGGGTAGGATACATGGGGTATTTAATGTACATTTGATATGTTTATGTGAAATGTTGAGGTATTTTTATTCTAAATAGAAATTTTGCTTTGTGATAGTTTAGATGTTAATCCAATCTTTTACAACATTGGCCCTAATTGGGTACAATGCAGGTGTACATGATGGAGTTTGTGGTTATACTTGAATGAATATGGTTAAAAATGAGAAGAGGATAAACAATGGTCTGTAAATGTGTTTTGCTGGTAAAAACACCAGCAATTGGCCTTCTGTTGAGAATAATTAGCTGAGCATATCTGCAGAGGTATCATAGTGATCAGTGACACTTAGCTGTTACCCTAAATAGCCAAAACTATTTATCTCACTGCTTTGAAATTAAAAAACTTACAAATGCTTCTACACTGAATGGTGGCATTTGAACAGACCCTCACATGCCAAATGTACCATCATGAATATTCATGTTCAGAAATTTTCTAGACACTGCCATTGGGCTTGACTGTATGTGTATATTACAAAAGTGTTTCCTTTTTCATCAATTTCATGTTATAATTGGTTGACAAGGATATATTTAGTAATCAGTTATGACCACTGCTAAACATTCCTAAATGACGTGCGTACAATCGGTGAGCTATGAAATTCGGCATGGATGCATGAAGATTTAAAAATACAATTAGATCATGGTCACTTGACAGTTATATATGAGCTTCCTGACCAGGAAAGATTGTGACAACCAATTTTTTTGTAATACCTAGCCCATATGACTAAGAGGTCCGAAACATTTAGTAAGTATTGAAGTTTAATCATTAATTCCGTGAAAAGAACAATGCTGTGGAGAGTTTCTGGTGGAACCTTAGCAGAATATGTGCATAGAGGGGAATTAATCTCATGCTTATTGCTCTTGCCAATCCCTCCACCCTTGCTTCATCTAATTTTTACAAATGAAGCTCCATATTTGCTTCATCATTGGCAGAAATGAAGGTCTTTATCAGCCCAGAAGATGTATAGTGAAAAGGAACATTAACTTTTACCATGAATGCAGTAACCAGCTTTATAAGATATTTAGCTGTATTCAGTAATTTATGTGGGTGTACGTGTGACTTTTACACAGTGCTCTTTCACCATGGTGAAGCTTTTATTTCATCTATAATTTTCCTTTAAGACCCACTATAGTTAATGAGTCATTCCTTGACTAATCATTTAGTAATTATAGCCTCCAAATATTCGCTAACTCTAGTAAGCTTTGTCAAGTGACAATTATGTCTTAACTGACATTCAAGTCAATGGCCAGTGACAGTTAAATTAGAATCAAGGTGCATTGAACTGTGAAAGATGTAATAGATTCCAGTTCTCTTGATAATCTCAGAAATCTTCCTAGAAAATAGTAAAAATGTGCTATTTTATTATGAAAGATAATGATAAAGGCTAAAAATGGTCTTTGGAATATTGCAGGTATTTGTAGTTCATTTACACTACAGTGAGCAACAGTTGGGCATGAAGATCTCTTGCATGTACAGGATGCGGATGAGTAAAAAGCTTAGCAATGTGCAACAGAGCAATCATTTGTGAACCCTCCAGCGTTAAGCCTCCCTATAGCATAACCGCTTGATTACTTTTTTTTCCCTGAAATTAAGCCATTCTGTGCAGTGTTACTGAAGGATATCACTTAATGAATCTCATCTGTTATAACTTGAAATAAGTACAAATTTGCCATGCTCCAAGCCTTCCGCACATTAATTCACCGCCACCTCAGGCTTTGTGAATACATTAATTCTTAAGGGTACTTGTGAGTCAAACACTTTAGCTTTTGGGGAAGAGCTATTGAAAAGACAAATGAAACCAGGATAAGGAATGCATAGTTTATGAAAACTGTTAGCACAGAATTGTTTATTTAAAGAATTATTTATTTGTAATTGATAATCTGGGTCAGATGATTGTTGTGTGTTGCAACAACTTTTTGAATGTGTCTTCTTTACATATAAATGCCAAATGATTCTAATTTTCCTTTTCAAAATGTGAAATAGACATTCTTATGCAAACTTGCTTTGCTGCAGTCAAAACAAAACAGGAAGCAAATATGATTGAAATGGAATATTCTGTTAAGGCAGTGTTTATTGATTTGTATTTGCATACTGAAGTGTAGCTATAAGCAAAAAAAAAAAGACAAAAATGATGTATTAACTCAGCTGCTGATTCTCTGAGTGGATCTGGTATTCTTTTTTATCTGTAACAGGCAAAGCTGTCTAGGAAAATGAACCAGCTATAGGCACTTCAAGTCCTTGTTTCGGCTGGGACACTGTGGGGCCCTGAATCCTATAAAGCAGTAGTAGGTCTTAAAGCAAACCTATAATGAGAAAACAAAAACCCACCAGGGCTCTAAACTACATTGGGCATCACACAGAGCCAGCTGCTGGGGATAATGTGCATGTACGGGAGTTACATCATCCAATCAATGAACAGGATCATCGTCCCCATGGAGGTCCGCGGACATGAAGATGGGGGTGCTCATCCCAGCAGCTATGACAGGCCTGGACAACAATATGATTATAGCAGAAGCTCACAACCTACCAACAAATTTAGTTCCGCTTGTAGTAGTGTATAGGGAATGATTATCCATTAACGGTCCACCAGGATTGGTGGCTGAATGTTGATTGTTTCACTGGGGTTTTGGTTTGCAAAGAGATACGTTCTGGAATCAGATGGATGAATTTACCTAGGGATGGAACAGGTAAGCTTTAGCTATTTTATCAATTTTTTCTGTGCTACTTGCCATATGGGGAAAGGAAGAGGGAGGATTGGTTTTGTTATTCAAAGAGCTATGTTTGTGTTTATTTGTATGTAGAGGAAGAGGAGGCCCCTAGGGTGCCATGCTACCCAGAAATAGGATGATCAGCATGTATTTTGAAAACATTTTTACATAACATAAGTGATGAACTAGCTGTGGATGACTTCCAGTTTGCATCCGTTAGGCTGGGTCTACACTAACGTTTCCCCAGCAATTAACCTGAGACTTTAAAAGACAATGTTTGAAATTCCCATGCATTCCAATCAGTTAGTCTACACCCGGGCATTTCCTTGAGGCACGTTTTTGAGTGTTATAGATAATCCTTGCAACGTTTAAATTAAAAATTAAAACGCTGGGTTAACATGGGTAAATGCGGGTAAAGGCATCCATTGATTTCAATGGGGCATTTTCCCACATTTTCCCGCGTTTAGGCTGGGTCTACATGGACTGTTTTTTTTAACTCTTATAAACTCCCTATACCACTTTTGAATGAGTTTATATGAGGTAATACAGGCGTTTAAAAGCAAGTTTAAAACACCTATAAAATCCCATATTGCCAAATCCCATGTGCATAAGTGTTTCTAGGCTTTTAAAGCAGGCATTCTAAACTCCTGGGAACATGTCCATTTGTTTTCAATGGAAGCAGTTTTTAAAAGCTTATAAACTCTTGTACACGCATGCTAAAGCTCCCATTGATTTCAATAGAAGCGTTTATGTGAGTTTACACAAGTTTATTAGTGCTTACAAGCAATTAAACATTTTAAACGTTATGAGGAGCGTGATCTATAACTGGTATAGATTAGCCAATTGGAATGCATGGGAATTTTAAACATGGGCTAATAAAGCCTCAGGTTAAACACTGGGGAAACGGTTCGTGAAGACCTAGCCTAATAAATCCATGAACACATAATCGCGATTAAACGCGGTAGGAATGTTAACATGCGTTTTCAAAACTGTCCATGTAACCAAGCCTTGGACACATCAGAGAAAACAGTTGTAAAGCTGGGTTGTGCTTAACTTGAAAATTTGATTTTAAAGATTACAAAATCACTATTCACCTTTATTTAGCAAAATGTTTCTTTATTAGAAGCAAAGTAATCTCAAACACTCTAGAAATGAATTTATTCAAAACAACCTGGACACGGTTCCACATAATAAAGCAGGATGATAAACTTAGATGTGAACAGAGAAACAAAAAAAGCAAAGTAATTATGGCTTCTAAAAAAACTAAACATTAGTCCATCGTTATAAATTATCCTACTCTGCTGGAGATAATGAAGTGGGATGTTAGTATGCTGAATATTGTACGGATTTATACAAATATATCTCTGTTTAAGTCATTTCTGTCACAACAAAATGAAACATGCTGCAATATCATTGTAATAAAAAGCAACTATAATGATAATATTGAAGTGTAGACACAATAACATCAATTAGGCCACATGAATGCAGCAGACTGTATAAAAAATTTAGACATTTTATTTAAATTGCAGATTTTGATTGATTGAACCACACCACTGAAAAACTAATGTATATGGTAAACTTGTAGATTGTATGATTAAAGAAACCCTTCAACCTTGTGTCTGACAAAGCATGCAAGCTGCTGAACCAGAATCCAAATCACATTCTATGTTTTATAGATATAAAATGTGACTGGCTAACTTGTTAAACATAAATAAACAAGTCTGGCATCAGATTCTGGTTTACATCAACAGAACATGGCTTCTCCTAATGGTAAGGCCAGGGTTAGATTTCTTTCCTTTTTCAAGTCTCTAAAAGCAGATTTCTTTTGGGCATATGGACTTCCTGGCAACAGGTAACCAAAAACAAAATGTCATTGCTATATAAGAACTTAGCTCAAAAACTGATCCTTGCACATCTAGTAGTTTACCTAATATAGCATGGCACTTTCAGCACCCAAAGCTGTACTTAGAGATGATGGAGTGAGGTCATCGGTGATGCACAACTATTTACACCCATTTAAAATTACCTATAAGGTAACCCTTTTGTGGTCATATTATCTTTCTTACTTCAGGGGTTAGGCAATCAAATTGACTTACACATTGTAAAGAGGCAGTCTGTACAGGTACAGGCAGAGCTACTTAGGTATTCCACATTTTATGTGTTTCTACTGTGCAGAGCCTGTTTTTTTTCTAGTCAACCACAGGAGCTTCTACCTTGTAGTTAGTTGGACCTCAACCAGTCTAAGTTGGTGAATGCAAAGACAAGTCTGTATTTCCGAGTCCCTACATGACCACTTTTACTATTCCATTATTGGAAATAGACTCTCTTACCCCAGGACCCCAGTGGCAGCTGTGCCGCTGTAGTTTTAATGCTGAAACAACATTCAAGCTAGTTAGTACCATTCTGGCTCTTGTAGTCTGTACACCAAGTCTGGCTCATGACAGGTGTTCATGTGTACCATCTATGAATTTCGTATGAACAGGAGTCAAGAAGGTTTTAGGGATGACAACTTCAAAAGACATTTTGGCTGCTCGGTGGTGACCAAATATCAAATATCAATTATGATAGATCTTTTTTTTATATGTTAGAAATATAGCAGAAGCTTGGTATCACAATTAAGCCTTAGTTGTAAAATGTGAACAAATTATCATCCTTTTAGAACTACTCATCTACTTAACAGGTAATCTATATTTTAATACATCGAGTCTGATTTATTAAAGCTCCCCAAGGCTGGAGGAGATACTCTTTCATCAGTGAACCTGGGTGATCCCTCAAACCTGCAATATATCTGGTCAAGGATTCAAAACATTTGCTGACAAAGAGCAATTGACTTTTAAGAAATCCATCCCAGGTTTTTTGGATCGACAAGCCTTACTGATGAAAATGTATCTTCTTCAGCCTTGGAGAGTGTTAAGAAATAAGCCCATTGTGTATCTTGAGTATCAGGAAAATGTGTTAGTCAATGTTCTTTTCTAGCAGTAAAATAGAACAGAATAAATCTGCTACCACCAAGTTCATGTTGTAGATCCACAGTTTTAAGTCAGACGTCTTGGTAAAAAAGTCCAACACTCAATCCTCCCTAGAGGAACCAATCTATACACAGACCCTGATGAAAGTAATTCCTTTAGGAATACAGCACAGCAGAGGAAAAAGTTATTTACATTTGCAGATTAAGCATAAAATGGAAGTAGACCCTGCACATAATGTAGTGAGCACAGGTAGATGGCAGGTAGATGCCTTTATGTGTCACTATTACAAATTAGGTGGATCTGAAAAAATTGTTCAATGTCACAAACAACTATTACAAAAGTATGATTTAATAAAAAAAGACAAGAACTTTTACTTTAAAAAGGCCCACTGGCCAAAATTCTACAGCATGACAAACAGTGTCTACTCCCATATATGCTTTACTATACAGTTTCCTTCCTTCCCTTGTTTACCTGAATGATTGCATTATGTTAATTGCACCTGTTTCATTATGGGCGCTTTGGATCTTCATTCATCTTGGTTGGCCTGGCCAGGATGATGTAACTCCTGTGCAGGAGTTCATCCATTTCCAGGGGCCACAGGGGACACATCCCAGCTTCCTATGTTGAACATACAAATGCATAGCTCAGTGATTTTTGACAGAAGAGGATAGCCATCAGGCAAGTAAAAATGTTGTCTCTTTTTGCAATAAAACCTGCCTGATCCAAAATTTTTAAAGAAGAATTTTAGTTCTGCTTAAAAACATTGTTCAGGCCCTCAGAAATTGCTCATCTAGTTCTTGACCTTACTTCTTCCCTGTGCCTGAGCAGTATTCTACCAAAACATTTGGATTAATGTAGAGGTCCTTAGTAAATGGACAAACACATGTGGTCAACCCTCTCAACACAACCCTGATTGCTAAGCAATGAGAATTCCATATTCATTGATAACTTCTAAAGTCCAAAACAGGATTGGTTGTTATGGGCTACTTTCTTTAGCACATCACCCATGTTCCTTAATAAACAAATCTATGTGTGCAATGGGAGATTGGTGTTCAATTGTTGCACTACCGACTGCTGAATCTGAGGCTATGGCTTATCAAGTAAGTGCTGCTGCCCTTCTTCTGACAAAACACAGCCATGCTTTAGGCATTTTTTCTTGAAATCCAAAGGACGGCAGTGCATTAAAACTTATTTAAAACCTGTGATCAGAGACATAACTATACTTCTTTCTTAAATGCTAGCTATTTGTGCAAATCAACATTTGGTTTTAGGCATTTCAGAGTTTCTGACTTAATTTACTGCATACTTTTTCCAGGTCAAAGAAAATAGTTATTAGTTAGGAATGACAGTCAGGTAACCAGCATTCTCTAAAGGTCAGCAGTGGCAGGCTCCTCATTTCTGTCAGCTATTCTTTAACTTACAGTAAATTATGCTTGCTCTTTTTAGGAATACACAATTTTACACAATATTTGTCATCAGAGGGCAACAGCTATGATGTGAATGTATATTACACAAACCGTATTTTATTGCATTTTGTTGGATATACAGTAAATGCTTTTTGGCTGTTCATGAGAAGGTGACATTAGGATGTTGAGCTAGAGCCCTCTCACATATATATGCTATGGGAATATGTGCAATGACATGCACACATTCCTGCTGCCACACAGTAATCCACACCACGTGTCATGTGTTGCAGAAATTCTTAATGCTACTCCAATGAACCTTTGGATTTCATTGATGCTCTACAACAGGGGTAATCAACTCCCAATCTGCGGGCCACTGATGGGCCTGAGTCATCTGAGAGGTGGGTCGGGGCTCTGGCCAGGTCACCCCCCAGCGGGGTCAGAGAAAGGACCCCGCTTTGGGAGGCGCACCGGCCAGAGCCACGGACCATGTCTCCGATATTGATCGCAGGTTAAGGGAAGTGGGCAGGTTGTGTCTCTGGACAGAATCCGCCCACTCTCCTATGGCAGGCTCAGACCTGTGATGGGAGAGTGGGCGGGTTCTGGCATATTGACGTCACTCTGGGGAAAGTTTCTTCCCCTTTGAGTGAAAGACGGCTCCCCATGAATGTGCGGTCCGGAGTCCATGCATTTAGTGGTCTGTGAGCTCCAAAAGGTTGGGGACCACTGCTCTACAAGACAGTGTACTATAGTATGCTCTGGTGTGCTTCTGAAAGTAGTGCAGGTCTGATTGGTGGACCACTGTGGAGCACTGGACAGCCTATTCAATGCATGATGCGAATGCGCAGGTTTGCACATGCATTGAACCAGTTCTTGCGTAAATGGATTACAAATGTCATCCTAGTTCTGTTATTCTAAATCCCATTGTAGTGTGCGGTGCCAACTTTTTAACATTTGTTAAATGATCTGAAACTGTAAAATGCATTTGAAATGCTATGCCAGATTCTGAACTGGGTAATAATAACACCTTGTATTATATGCAGGGTCAGAAGCACACACAAGACACTTTGTGAAATATTTAGGTATGTTGATGTGTGCCCTTTAATAGCTTTCGCTACAGGGATAGAATGTTCAAAGCTATCATGCTGATCTCATGTTTGATCTGTCAGAATACACTGAAGAAAGTTTATCCTTTAAGGAACGTGAATTCCCTAGCCAGTGATTAGAGAATAAAAACATTTTCTGCAGATGATAAAAGTGAAAGGCAGGGTTGGTCTGTCTTAGATATTAGTAAATAGTGTTATTGATTTCATAATCTTAAAAAAGCTAACATTTGCTATATTCTGACCATATGAAGTCTGAAAATGTCTTATCTTATGTATAGAACTAAAAATAATGTAAATAAATATAAATGTAAGTAAAGGTGGTCTTATGGTGGCCATACACATCAGTATTATCATTCAGTAAAATATATAACTTATAAATTAATTAACAATTATGAACCTATTGTAGACTAGATTTTAGCTCTCACTATATTGGATATTTAAGTTAGATCCATATTTGACATAAATACTATAAAATCTAATTTTGACATGTTATATTATGTTAAGTGATATGAGTTATGTAATCATGTACAATACATGGATCTGCCAAATAAACTCTGCTTTTTTCCTTTTTTTGTTGCAATTGTGCATTTAACTAATTTCCTGGAGCTTTTGCTGGAGTTTATCTTTAATTAGGATTAATTAGTTACGTTAGGAGGACAAGATAGTAAGTAGGAAAATTTTTCCTACTAGCCACTAAGACCCTCCAAATCATCAGTGCAAAAGTTCCAAATTCAAATGCAGAGTTATCAGTATCTTCAGTTGCCAGTGAGAAGCCAACAATCATTAATGGGAAACTGCAGCCTTGACTGAGAAACCTTCTATTAGGAATAGGAGAATAGAATTAGCAGCTTCCAATCATTAGTGGTGAAACCCAATCCATGAGTGTAATGTCTCCAATGATTCCACCTTTATTGTAACTGTTTATACAATATTTTTGAGTATACAAAATCTAGAGACTCACATCATCAAGTTACATTAAATCTCTTTTCTTAAAACATTTTTCATGCACCTGGATGTGGAGCATCATATATTATTAAGCAGTGTGAGAAACTTTTATTATGTAAAAAATTTAATCCAAAAAAAAAAAAACGGTTTTGCCTTTAATTTATGTTCCTGATGACTCACGAGCTTCTCTGTACAAATTATACAGAACTTTGTTTTTCTTAATGCAGACAAAAAGATCTTTTCAAGGGAATCATAGACCTGGCTGCATTGAGGTAAGTGCAGAAACTCACTGCAGATGGCATAAAACCTATAATAAAGCATATTATCCTGGAAGACATGTCGGGAAATGTTAAACTGGTTTTATCAACAGAACATTCTTGATTGACAGGTGGACGGATTAAAAAGAACAAAATCTGCAGATTAGAGTATTTTATCGAAATGTGCATGCACTGTAAAATAACATATTACTGATTCCTCAGTAGGTTCCTCAAGATTTGGCAAACTTTTTTAGTTTATCGACTTCTTTCTTACATTATATGTTTTCAATAAGCAACTTTTTTTCAAAGAATATCTGCTGATCCTGCCATGGAGGGTCTTGTTTAGGAACTCCCTGTTATGATGACCAATTGTGCTCCGGTGTTTTCAACCTGTGATACTAAAAGCATCCACACACACATAGTCCAGGAGGTCCCAGAATTATAATGTACAGCTGTGAAGCTATGAAGCCTAAAAAAATGGTAAGAAAAGATGTAACATCCGGATAAAAAAAGAAAAAGAAAGGTGAAAAAAAAAAATTCTTTATGATCAACACTGCTTTAGCAAACCAGTTGTCAGTTTCCTAGAGCGAAAATGCAAATCTAATCAGATTGATCAAGAAATCCAACCAGTTTCAAAAACTATAAATCAGAATTTGTTTTTTTTTAAAGTTTAAAGTTTTAAAATGTATTCAATCAAATAGTTTTCGATAGGAATCTTGAGCCACTTTTAGGAAATTTGGACAGCATGTAGTGTAGACTAAAACACGTTTTATGTTTTGTTCACCTTTATTTGTGCTGAGAAACATCTAAAATGTTTTTTATGTTCCATTCACCTTTATTTGTACTGAGAAAATACATATATACACCCTATTGGGAAAAAATTTCCACTGTATAGCTGAAAGTATTTGTTGTGATTTAATTTGCTTTTTAGTCACAATATGAGTTAACTGAGCAAATTTCCATAGCAACAATAGGGGAAAAAATCCTAAAAGTTTTTTCCCAAACAAACGTTTCTCAAAAGCCCTTTTCCTAAAAAATTTTCCTAAAAATACTTTTTCCTTAGTACTTCCCCCCCAAAGTACTTTTTACTTTGTAGCAAGCACTGTCTGATTAAATGTCCCCATTATTTCACCCCAAGTTCTCTCCCTGACAAACAGAGATTCCTCAGCTTTGGGCAGCACGGTGGCACAGAGGTTAGCACTCTTGGTCTTTGCAGCGCTAGGTCCCAGGTTTGTATCTCGGCCAGGACACTATCTGCATGGAGTTTGCAGGTTCTCCCCATGTTTGCGTGGGTTTCCTCCCACATTCCATAATATGCAGTTGGGTTAATTGGCTTCCCCCCAAAGTTGATCTTAGCATGTACAAAAGACATATGAATATGATAGGGACTTTAGGTACTCAGGTTGCCTCCCACATTCCAAAAACATGCAATTAAGTAATTGGCTTCCTATTAAATATGACCTTAGACTAATGACATATACTAGGGACATTAGATTGTGATCCCCTTTGAGGGACATCTAGTGATATGATGATAGACTGGAAAGAAGGCTGCAATAACGCATCTCTTGTAGAAGTTGGAGATGAGTGGGCCAACGCCTGTCATCAGTTGATACTAAGCACAGGCACTATTACCCACAATATCCAAATTTGGAATTTAAACTTAGAAAATTCAATACCAAGTTCCTTTTTGAGGTCAGAATAGCTCTGATTTTGAATTGAGAAAGAACTGAACAAGAATTGAACATATACTAAGCAAGAAGCAAATATATTAAAACATTTTCTTCCATCCATCTCTGTAGCTATAGACATGGTGGAGAAATGTATCTAAAACATTTCACAACAATGTATATACTTTATGCTAATTTCTATCAGTTTGGATTTTGGTAATCTATGTCCTATAAATGTAAGCAGATAGCAAGAGTTTGTAACCTGTTTACAGACTTTGCTGGGATCTTTGTAGAGCATTGAGAGTGAATTAGGTCTTGTTCCCAGGAAAGTGATTTGTCCTGCATTATACTGCAATGCACAGCTAACTGCTCCACGTTCTATGATGATCCCATTATACTGAACAGGGTGTTGCACAAAAATGGACAAAAATGCATGCACCAGTGTGCTGAGAAAACACAACAGCACAATACATAAATGGGAAGATAAGAGCTCTTTATGTCATTTCCGATGGTTTTACATGAACTTTAAAACTTTCCTGAAGTCACCACCTTAAAAGAAATCCTAAGCTCTGCATGCAGGCCAACTTGGGAAAGGACCCCACTCATTAAGTTGAGACTAAATGACTTGCAGGATAGAAAATTAAGCAGATACCTGCTGCAGCTTCTTCGTTGTGTGGAAGTCACAGTTTGCAGTTTAATAGGACTAAACTCTTTCAGCACAGCAGAGGAATATCTACAATTGTGCAAAATTAGTGGGTCTGGATCTCAGCTTTAAATATTGTCAATGCAAAGACAAATACAATACCAACTAATCTTATCTCACCAGCATTTTTTGTTAGATCCAATGACCTCTAATTCAACACTGTTTGATGTGTTTTACTTTAATCAATACAATATTTCTACATGTATTGGTTTAAAAGCATTCACAACAGAGACATACTCTATATTGGATGTAGTGCCTATTGTAATGTACGCTTGGTCAAGTCTTTACAGCAGTGTCCACCACACAAAAGTAATTACATATTTCCCATAAGCTTGTGGCCAGTATATATTTTTACTTTATATCATTATTATTATTAATATTATTAATAATAATAAAATTAATAAGTACCAGCAAAAAATGTGTTATTTGTGTCAACTGTGCTGCACCACCTCATACTATGACTGCATTTGGCACAAACATTGAATAAAGGTTAGTCTCAGTGGGAGATTTACTCCTATAGCACATAATAAGCAGCCACTTAGTGAGGGGTCCTTATTAACATAAAATAATCCCAGCCACCCCCCAAACTGCCTAATATATTAGCCCAGCTATTTAATTGTAAAGTGTAGATCTATGACTGGGTAATGCATTGTTAATACTGTTAGCTCTGCCAATCCCACCAATCTCCTCTGTGCAAGGCTAGACTTCAGTGAAAACCCTAATAAATTATTTTTATTGTAAATTTGATTATTCAACCTCCTGAAAGCAAAAACATTTTTTTCTGTACCGTCTTCCTAGGTAAGTTAAAGCGTCTATATCATGATATTATATAAAAAGGTGGCTAACCCAATGTTAAAGGCTGAATGGGAAAACCAGAGCCTCCAGGGATACATGTGTCATGTATCCCAGGAGGCCTTGGGCTTTCCCCAATGAAAAAAAAGTCACACTTATTTATTTTTTTACATTTATAGGAGGGCACACAGCACGAGATCTGGTGAAATCAGCAGAAGAAGCAAGGATACACAAGAAGATGGCAGTGCCCAGTGTCCAGTCGGCCCCAGAAAGAAGAAGGAAGCGGAACAGCTCAGGACTGACTGGACTAGGATTGAGGAGGGATCAATGGCTTTCCACCCTTTTTATAAATAAATGTTCCGCTTTAATAAGTTTATATCCATTTAATGTAAGTAATAATTTCTTACTTGTCCATGTACATTATAAATATAACTATAATAAGATAATGATGTTGTAAAGTTGGTTGAAAATGTGGAGATTACCCTTCCTAGCGGTAACCCCGAGTGTGACTCGGGATAGAAAAAAGTTGCTGAAAGCGGTTACCCCGAGTCACACTCGGGGTAGGTAAACCTATGGAAGGTAATAGTAAATACAGCCTTACCTGATCCGCCGGTGTCCCGTGCCGTCCATTGCCACGATCTCTGTGTTCTTTCTTCTTTCTCCAGCCGGCTTCTGCACCCGATGAGTCACCGGAGGAGTTCCCGGTGACGTCGGTGCATGTGTACATTGCTGGCAAGGCGGGATGGGAAATTCAAAATCCGTTTGTATTGCATTCAATACAAGATATTTGTATTAAATGCAATACATTGGATTTATATGTGTAAAATCAGTACATAGTTTTCAAGAACATTTATAGTATAATATAATAGTTTGAGTATAATGTTTTTTTTTAAATACATTGATTTTTTATTGTATTGAATTTATTATTTTTACATGATTTTGTGTTTCAAACTTTATTATACTCATATTATTATATTATACTGTAAAATAAATTTTCATGAAAAACAATGTACCACTTTTAGACATATAAAACCGGAAAGAAATGAACCGCTAGGGAGGTTAAGGGACCAATAAAGTGGAGACATTTGAAAAAAGGGCAATATATTGGTATGTACAGATCCACCATGATAACATTCTGGGCCCTACACTAGGTAAACTTCCTGGGCCCCTTTCCTCTATGTCTAAAAATTCCAGCAGTGCAAAAATCAATCACTTTTGATCTGGGCCCAGTATAGAAGTACCCCTTGTTCCCCCCTAATGGCAGTCCCGGGTAGGTAGGCTAAGTAAAGTGAATACCCCAAAATTTCTTATGAATGCCAGTTTCATCTGGCAAATAAAATCTTCAACTACTAAGAGACTAAACTGCCGATCTCATTAAAACCATAATAATTTGAATGTGCTTCAGATGACTACCAATAGGCTTGTAAACTCTCGGCAGCAAAGAGATTTAATTGCTTTGTAGCTCATAGTCATACATGCATGTGGCTAGATATGTATGTTCCAGTTGTTCCGCACCCTGGCTAAATTTGTAGGTCCAGAAATTTGCTATCAATCTAAAGGTCTAAAATGGCAGATCTTGGTAAATGATTAAGCTTCGAATCAGGCAGCATAGTATTGCTGAAATAAAACATTCTGCAAATATGTATCCACTTTTACTAAAATCTTTCATGACCTTAAAGAAATACATTGTAATCTCTGTGTCTTTCCCACACATTGTGTATCTTGAGGTTTTGAGATAAAGATTTGCAATCCTTCTTTCTTTTGTTAACTGCACTTTAAATAATCTTAACTGTGCTACATTACATTAATTACCTTTCCATTGTAGCTTAGTTCCAGTCATGACTAGAATATTAGCACCATGTGGGTACATCTGCCTCCAGGATTCATTCTATGATCTCTAAGCTCTGTTCACAAAGTTTAATAATCCTCTGTGTTTAGCATATTTCCAAGTTATTAGAGTTTATAAATCCCACTTTTAATCCTTCATTAGTTGGTTTGCTTTGCTCTAGCATGCATATATTATGAGGTTATGCAGATTCTTGCACTGATAGAGAATCTTCCTTATTCTATTTAAAGTATTTGTAACTAACCTCTAGTTTTTTTCTGAACACAGAAGGAAGGGGAAAATGTTGTTTTCAAACAGACTATTAATATTTAATTGTGTGCAAATCAGGGATCTCTATTTCAATACCTCTAATTTTTCAGGATTTTAAATTACTCTGATTTTTATATTTGGTTATATTTGAGTTTTTTTTTATATTTGTCTCTAAAAGGCCCCTAGTTTTCAAAACTATGTCTACCAGAAAAACAATATAATACATATAAAGCAGACATGACAAAAAGTTTGGGTGATCCATTGAAAGCAGATGCCTGTGGGATAAAAATGGAAGATATAGGAGGCAGTTGGTTGTCTGATTTGGAGGCAACCTACAAACATATGAAATAGCAGTTTGTTTGCTGCTTGGATGTTGTTTCTGATGTTCTTTGTTGCTGTTTGACGCCAATTTCAGATCTGGGTAAGCTGTATACACTTTAAGGATTATCCAGGCTAAAATCTCATTTGTATCCTGAAGAAGCTGTCATATAGCTTCCACGAAACGCGGCGATGTTCATTGAGATGAAGTATGAACTTAAATGTTTAGATGGTAGGAGTTACATTGGCAAACCCTCAATCTAGTCCTTGCTTGCCACCCCTTCTTTGTCCCTGGGCAATATGCAGTTGGGGGCTGTGGGAGTAAGCACTGTGCCCCTGGTTCTAGCATCGACTTCCTTTTGTAAATTTAAGATATCATGTCATCTCAAACAGAGAGCTGCAATGGAACTGGAATTTTGGAAGAATACCTGAATGTTAATGATTTTCAATTTGCAAATAAAAAGTAAATATTCAAGATTAATCTGATAATTGACTTTTTTTAATATTATATTTTGGTCATTATTAAGTATACAGAACAGCAGTCATCTTTTCAGCTTTTTCATGAAGTACTTTATTACTAGCAATTCATCTTCTTCAATCCACATTTTTAGTATGTATATATGAATACAATCATGCCCAAAAATATTGGCAGTCTTGCATTTATGTCAGAAAATGTACAACTTCTCCCAGAAAATTGTTGCATTTACAAATGCTTTGGTATCATCATGTTTTATGTCTTTTGTTGGCACTGAAAAAACACACAAAAAGCAGAGAAAAAAATCTGCGACATTCAAAACAAAATGTCAAAAATGACCTGGACAAAATGATTGACACCCTCAACTTAATACTTGGTAACACACCCTTTGGAAGAAATAACTGATATTATTCACTTTCTGTAACAATAAATGAGTCTTTTACATCTCTCTGATCCCCAGGGATTTAGTTTAAAGAGCCCTTGATGTGTTTGATGTGTTGGGTTGGAAAAAGAGACATTAAATATTTAAAGCACAATTGAACCTTTAGTTTGAATCACTTATACACATTCCTGGTGCCAAAACAAAAGGAATCCAGTGTTATGAAGTTCTTTTGTCTTCAATAGCAGACTAAGAAGGAAAGTCTATTTTGTGTCAGTTGCTACTGAATAGGACATGTGTTCTCTATGGGGAACCAGTCATCTCAATGCAGAGGTCTGAAATGCCCCCTAGTAAGTCACACCTATAGCTCTGCAATCAGCAAAGCTCAAGGTCCCCACAGAATGAAGAAAACTGGCTTTAAACAAGCATGATGTATGTCACACCTCTGAAAAGAGATCACTGCTTCCCCACAAAGGGCAAGGGACCGACTCTGGAGCTGGCAGCGGCAGGCTTTTCTACCCAGGCTGTAGCTGCTTTCTAATGAAAACTAAATCAAACATTTTGCAAACCTTGATCCATATGGAATGTGTTTAGCTGATTTAAACGAATGGCTTAGCTGGGTTTAAAAGATGTGTAATCTATCAGATGTAACAGTTGTAACAGTTGGAAGCATGTAAAATAACAAAGATGTGAGATTTGCAAAGAGCATTGCCTGAAGCAAACGAAAATACTGGTTTGTATTTGTGCTGGGCAAGTTAAGGTCTGGCAGCCATAGCAATCTAGCAAACAGGGCATTCTGCTCTGCACAATGAATGCCAGGATTGGCATTAAAGGGAATCAGCTTGTAACTTGTATGCCTTGAGCGAGTTTAAATACAAAATGTTTTGTATCACTGATGTGTAAAATTGGGCTGGGAGGTCACTGAAAGGCAAAATGCCAGTGACCATATAAATGAGGGAAAACTATATCAGGGCATGGAAAAAAGTTACACTTAAATGAGCAATGCAATGCATACAGCTTGCAGAACACCATTGACCACCAATTTACCTACAAGGTCTGGTAAAGCTGGACTTCAGCACTATAAACCTATATAACACATAATACACCAATACCTTATGAGTAGAGATCTCCTGCAAAATGCAAGCTTTATATAGAGACCCAACATACAGGATCCATAGCATATCCTAATAATGCAAACATATGTACATTTTTGATGAGACAAATTGAACCTTGGTTTCAGCTGCAATTTGCATAAATCAGAAATAATATGTGCCTGTAGTATATTTACCACCAGTGTCAGCCGCAGCTTGTCAGACTAAAACTCATGGGGTTTCTCTGAGGCCATGCCAGTCCCTGTCAGCAATACAGCTTTATTTATTCTAAGCCTATTCCAACATAAAAGTTCTTAAAAGGCTGCAAAATTGTCAAAATAAATGTATTTTGCCATTATCACATCTGTCAAAATACATACATCAGACCATAAAGACATCAATCACCCACTTTGATCTACATGTCTGTGTCAGGTTGTCTTAAATATTTATGATTACAATGAGGAATGAATAGCCGAAAGCCTTACTAGTGAATTGTAGGCAAATAAAAAATTAGATTATTTTACATGTAAATTAAATTTTACATTTTCAAACATATATTTTGACTTTGGGCTTGTTTCATCTAAACTAGGTTTGTTCTCTTTGCAGCATTAACCCTTAACTGTTTTGCATACCCAACATAGAAGCATACAGCCATAATAACCAAAAGAAACCCTGTCATGCAGTTTAAAGTAAGGCTGTCTTCGCAGTTTTATCTTACTGAAAATGCCAGTTGACAGGCTGTCGTGCTGCCATCAAAAGGTGGTGCAGCCAGTGAAGATATATTAAGAAAGAATCTTCAACAAATACATCCTTATCCTCAAACATTTGAGAAGAAATTAGGTAAAAGTAACTTCCCCCCTACCCAGTGGCTTAACCAGGTGTATAAAAGAAGTCTGAGACACTGCACATATTAGACACTGTGTTTGTACCTACAGAATGTTCTTTATTTACTTTGCCGTGATCAAGAGTCTTTCAGACATACTTACACTCAGCAAAAAATAAAATTGGTAAAAACTGCATTTTATTACATAATCTATTTTTCTGAGTCTGTTTTAAAGACGAACTTCATTAAACCACTTAGGGATACCCAGAGCAACCCGTAACTGTTTAGAGTTTAGAATTTACAGCTTGACATACAGAGCACAGCAAATATGACAACATGTCACAGAAGTCAGCCTCTAGCCACCAGAAGGGTTCAGATAAGCTTTCTCTTTCTTCCAACCTCCCTGAAACCTAAAATCAGCCAATCCTATCTCTTTCAGCATCCAGTCCTCCCTTACTTCTTCCTGCTTTAAGACCTCAGATTAACCCTCCTTACTTCTTTCAGCCTCCAGTTCCCTTACACCTTATAGCAGCACGCTGACCTCTTCTAGCCCCCAGCACCCCTTTAGACCTTAGGTCAGCTTTTTCCGTTACCAGCCCTCCTTAGATAACATATCCCCACTACTTTACCTTTTCCACTCACTCTTGACCTGCTTAGCTTTCCAGTTACCCCTTCACTTCAGATAAATCCCCCTAGGTCTTAAAGCCCCCTTATCCAAAGACCTCAGATCAGCACCCCCTTACTTCTTCAAGCCCATAGCACTGCTTCAGACCTCAGACCAACACAGAGCCACAGAGTACAAAAAAGTTTATTCTCATATTTTTTTTAGATTCTATTGTGTATTATTTTTTTATTTAGATTTTTAGAAAGGTACAGCAAATGCAGATTGTTTTGTAATTACTCTAAATTACAAAAAAGGCTTGCGGAATGATTTTTTATAATAAATTTATTTTTCTTTAACAAAAGTGGAGTTTTCATCTGAAGAATAAGTGCACTCACCCTTTATGCTACCTAACCTAACCCAAGATTTCCTCCACTGAGGATACTTGCCCTGATTTTCTGCATCTGAATTACTAGACTGACCTGGATTCTCTGTGTTATAGTGGTGTTACCATGTTTTCTGTTAAAGCAGCTATTCATTTGCATAGGCTGCCTGTTTGGCTTTTTGGTTTGTGGTGTCAACATGCTCACTGCATTAATGTGCATGTAAGCACAACACACAAACCTCCAAGTGAAGGTAAATCCAAAATTTGCTGTTGTCATCGTGTATAAAGAGGAATCTTCTAATTGGGGCACCTCTTTTTGTAAGGTCCCCCAGCATAATGTGGTGAAGGACATTATTGGATTCAAATACGAAGTGATCAAACAATAAAAACCTATGATACAACTATACAGGTTGAAATGCAAAGCCTCCATTTGTGTAGCATATTATTACAAAAGAAAATAGAAACATACAATTGCTACATGGTCAAGTGGTGACATTTCTAAATAGATTGGCAATAATGGAAAAAAATAGCCTAACAGGACTTTTTTGACACATTTCATGGAATGCCTGCTTCCTCAGACTGGAGTTCAGCCGGAGCACTTATATATCATACAATATTGTGCCTTTAAAGATTGCACATGGTGTATGTTAGGAGGCTTTCTAAATAGTAGCTGCACCAAGGAACGCTGTCAAGTGCACAAAAGGAGAGTTTTTTTTAAAGTACCAGACACCAGTGTAAGCCACGTATATTTGTATTAAAAGTTTTCATTGTTTGATCACTGTATTGGCCCCTTACAATATTTTGCCGGGGTGATGCTTGAGAAACAGTTTGCATGTAATTTAATGATTGAGACATTTTGTCTAATTAAAAAGATCCAGGAAAGATGGAGACAGGATGTTTTGATGGCTATATATAGCTTCTTGATATTTTCCATGGACTTCGATTGAGCCTAATATATTGAGATATATTTTTATATTAAGTCTATGCTAGCTAAATAAGATCAGCATGCCTCCTGTTCTAGAAATGTTTTGAGCATTTTGAAATGTAGTGCAAAAATGATCCAAATGATTGTTTCCTTCACAGTGGATTTTACAATGATGTTTAGCATTACAAAGGTCAGACATTACTTCCTAATACTTTCTGTCAAATTGTTAGTTTTTTTTTAGTGGCTATACGCCACTATAGATAAGCTGTAAATTACTGATTTTTGTAAACAACACAAAACCCAATTTTTAACTCAACGGTCTTTTTGTATAGTTTAATTTACAAAAGCAGTGTGTATGTTTTATTAGGCAAGTATCCTCAGTCTACGGGTTATCCTGTTCTACAAGAGAAGATAGCCTCATTAGCAGATGCTCTGACTGGTGGACCTAGCTCCTGGGACAGGAAAAATGAAAAATGTAATTGTCAAATTACAACTGCTTCCTGCCTTTTATACTGATTTGTAGTAATGATGGCAAAACAGTAATAGGGTGATATGGTTTGGTGTCATATAAAATGTGCAGATTTGGATTTTGGTTTATGTAGGAGTAAATGTATTTAAATTAAACGGCTACAAGAATGGAATAGATAGGTATGGAGAAAGAAGAAAGATGTGTATGCAAATTATAAAAAAGAATTGGATGAGATAGGATTAAACAGAGAAAAGAAATGTACTTAGGTATTAGAAAATATTAACTTTTATGTTGTCTTCTTTGTAAGCCTCTGAAACGCAGAATTGATACAATAAGGGAATGTTTGCATCTGCTAGGCACCTAGTATTTTTAGAAGAGGGTCAGCATATCAGCCTCTATTATTTTTTCAAAACAGGTTTTCTTTAACCCAGGACCAGAAATGCACTGCCCCACAATTCTTTAATTCAATATGTGCAGAACCAACTTACTTCACTTGCACTTCATGCTGATACTTCAATCTAAAGCAGAAGTGAAATGCTGATGTCTTCTTCAGGTTTCCATTGATACTTCATGCTGCTACTGCACACATATTCAAAGTATATGGCACTAACTGGGGAAAAAATCTTGGCAGTCTGGTTATTCAAATACAGTAGCAAGTTTCTGACCAGTCTAAATCTCTGATGACTTTTGGACAGCTTTGTTGCAGAACTTTGATAATATGACATGTATATTGATTTGTCTGCATAGTGTCAGACTGAGTATAATAACCTTTCTTTATATTACTTTTGCTGTTTCTCTCTTTTATTTCACAATACACATTTCTGTTTCCACTGATTTGATTGCCACTGTTCCTTGAGTCTGACACCTTTGTACATGTCGGATCATTACAAAGTCACAAAATGTTTCATAATGTCAAAAAAAACTGCTGTAGACTGAAATACACTGGCTTTTAATCCACCTTTAATGTTTGACTGTTATTGACTACTTCTGTAGTACATCATTTAACGTGTTTATATAGACAAACATTTTATTACGTTTTGTGGAGAGTAGAAAAAATTAGAACCTTTAGTAAGATTGTTTATTGCTGCTTGTGTGCCTGCAGGGCAGATTTATTCTTCTATTTGTTCTGATGACCATTATCACCGGTACTGTAAATATGATGCAACTGTCACCTGAACAGCATTCTGATGACAATTATATAATAGGATTTCTCTTTATTGGCCTCTCAATTCCTCCTTTATCTCCAAGACAGGAAGTGAAAACCAAGATAAAATACTGACAGGAGTGTAAAACATTTCCTACCCTAACACTAGAAAAAAACTAAAAGTTTTGGCTATGGATACATGTTAAAGCCAAGCTTAATGCTAAGTTTAAAATATCTCAGTACATTTATTTATTTTACATTTATTAATGGGAAGAATAATAGGAAGATGACCTTTGCTGATTGCAGAGTTATTGGTACTGAGTACCCAATAGAACTAGCAGAATTCAAAATTAGTGGCAAACTTAGAAATATGATGGGTTTCATGCTTAGGTACATCCAGTGTAAACAGCCAGCACACATGATGCAATCATGTTAACTAAGTGCCAGGGCAAGTTCAGTGCTAGTGGGCTGGACTGACTGTAGGAGCACAAAATTACATGACATTAGAAATCAATAGAAATAAAACATGGCTCAGCTTCAGTCGGAGTAAAAAATGCTGTGTTGGTAGGCAGTGGAAGTAAAAAATGTCCCTGAGTTGGTGGAGTTTATAATGTCCTGGCAGTCAGAGGGAAGGGTGCTTTATTGTTATTGTCATTAGAAAAAATGGTGTCCAACAATGGTGGGAGAAATAATGCCCCAAATATTGGAATTATAGTAAGGAATAGTGCCTGATCTATAGTTTAATGGGAACAATAATGCCTTATTGGAAAAATAATAGTTTGTGTCAGTGATAGTGCCCATCATTGGTGAAAGTGAGAAGAATGGTGCAATATTGTTGGTTTCACTGGAGGAATACTCAACCATTGTTGGAATCAGTGGAAAAAAAGTAATGGTATTTAGGGGTTACTAAACTTTGAATATGCTAAAAGTCACACACTGCTCCTCATGGCCAAAACTATGCAAGAATTGTAAAGATCACTCCTCTCGCTGTTACTCTGCATACAGTTGGAAAAGATGAAAAAGCCTTGCATATAAGGCCTTCTCATTACAGAGCCAGTTATTGGCTAGTTAGTAGGTTCATTTTAATAGTAGATTGCTATGTAATAGATTTTAAGTGTTACAAACATTATCATGTGCAGCTCATGTGACTTTTGTAGTGCAGGAGTTTTTATAGTATTGCCAAGGTTATTCCTGGACTTGCTATCGTGTAAAATTGTTATAGAAATCTTGATCCCCCAGTATGGGCAAAAGAGAACACATTTAGGCTGATGAGACCATCAGGTTTGTCACAGCTGCCATCCCCAACATCTGAGAGGATTGTTCATTTCATTTGCACTAAGCATCCTGTAATTATGATGTACACAGCATAGCTTGCAAGAAATAATAAATCAGTTTTTTTGTTTTGTTTTTGTATTGTTTGGCTGTAAGATGCTTCTCATCTATTCAAACATTGTGAGCTGATTGTTGTACCATTTGCTGGTTTACATGCTTCATTCTTTTCAGAAATTGCAGGTATTTCATTAACAATGCTCAGTGGCCTTTCTCAAAGAATAGTATGACATGAAATTGTTGTTCTGGTAATTGGGGTGACCGTTAGCCAAACAGTCAGCTGGTGCAGATGATACATGCTTCCATATCAGACAGGATAACAATGTTTTTTGCTTTCTCTTTTTACACGCGCAGGTGGGAAAATACAATATAATTTATTTATTTGCATGTTATTAGTACAAAATCTACCTAGACTGGTATTTAACTAGATACATAACTTCTTAGAGATATAAATTACTGATTAGGAATATTAACAATAACAATAGTAAAAACAACTATTAAAATGCCCTAGTAAATAAACATAATTTTCAAATCACACCACTTTACCTAAACATTTATGTACTATGTAATCTGCCAAGAACTTATTATTTCACTAATGTATGAAATGGCCCAAATCAGTTTATAGACTTTTCTGTCAAGCTTAATTTTACATAAAATCACCAAAACTAAGTTAATAAGGCTTTATTTGTTCTTACATGCAGCAGGCATGATTGTCAGGTACTTATAATAAATATTATTCACTTTCATGTTCCTGTTCCAGTGATCCATGAGTTTAGAGATTTGTATTGACCATGGCTGGTATACAATGGCTGCCAGTGCCAAGACCAGTGTTTCTCTACCAGAGTTCCCCCAAAGGTTGCTAGGGGTTCTTTAAGCAATTAGCAATTTGTGGCTCTCATGTCATTTTTCTGGCACCAATGACCTTAAAACTATGTTAAAGGTTTCCCCATATTAAAAAGGTGGCTTAGACTAAGAATGCCAATGAATGGGTGGATATTGGTATACGAACAATGAGTAGGGAGATATCTGACAATATATGACTTAGACTACCTACACACCTCAGATGATTCTCGCCCAATATCAGCCCCTAATAATAATAATCAGGGAAACGGGCGTGTGTACAGCACATTCATTGCTCATGGATCCATCTTGGCGGATCCACGAACATCAAACGATCATAAAGAAAGTGAAGGGGCGGGAGCGCAGCGGGGATGCTGCTTCGTTGTTCTCCCCCTTTCCTCTCCATAGAGCAGAACGGTGCTGTATGTACAGTGAAAGAAATGGAAATGATTGTGAAAGATCCTTTTCAAGACAATTCTAGAACGTGTGTACGCAGCCTTGGTCATCAAGGTGCCAGGAATTTACTCTACTCACAGAAAGAGAGAAATAATATGTAATAGGAAGCACATCTGACTGTCAGTAGGCCAATGCTACAATAAGATGTCAGCTACAATAGGATCTCAATTACAGTAAGACTCTTTGAGTCTACCCCCTCTTCCCACTTATCTTTTGTTTGTACTGCTTCCACACTTTTGTTGACTCTTGAGATTGGCTGTTTTGGTAGCTTGGGTTGTACACATTGTTGGCCCCTTGCATAACCATCATATTCCAATCTCTTGATCTTTAATCTTTAATTGATTTTTAATTATTGCTAAAAAAATTTATTTCCTATTCTAGGTATGTGTAATGGATTACTACTTCTGTAATTTGACTTGTGTCCTAAATAAAGAACTCAAAAAGAACCCTTTGAGACCCGCAGCCATATTAGATGTGGGTCAGATGGTTGCTGGGACCCTTTCCACTGTCTTGTAGTGCTAGACACAGCTAATGTAATTTCTAATTAGCTGTTGATTAGCTGTCAGAAGTTGAATAAGGGAATGAAAATTGATCTTTAACATAACCTCTTAGCAATTTATTCATCATTAGTAGATCACAAATTCACCAGTGTTATTTAAGTCCAATAAACTTGCTGTATATATATATATATATATATATATATATATATATATATGTTTTTGGAACAGGTTAAATAACTTTAGTGTGTTAACTATTGGGTAAAATGATGAGGAGTTAGAATTTTGGATTGCTTTCTGTGTCAACATTAGGGCCATTTACCCTCACATCATTTGTCAAGGACAAGGAGTTAGGGAAAGCTTTACAGAGAAAACACAAAAAAGCTTTAAGATTTAAATGTTGCTTGCTTCCCTGCTGCTTCCTGTATAGCACCTTAAGCAGAACATGTAATTAGCAAAAAAACATTATGTGCTTATAAAACTTTATTAATGCAATCTATTGTATCAGTGCAGAAATTTAAGCCATCTTTATGTTGAAATTGCACTTGATAGCTTTGAAAACTACTTATTGTATATATTGTATATTTTATACAGGATCTCAGGGATGGGTCCTGGATAGGAAGGAGGTTTCCTCCATACATAGGGCATGATCATATTAAATGGTGTGTATACTTGGGGATGACTCTGGAGAAAGTAGGAAGGAACTTAGCATTGCTACGGTTAGTTGTTTTGGGGCTCCAAACTCTAGAATGGGAAGGAAGGTACTGGATAGGCCTTTCCCCCATACAAAAGTGGGCTTTGCTCTGACCACACAGAAGGTCTGGCCATAACTGGAGTCTCTGTTTAGTTACGGTATGGCATTCAATCAAGGGAAGATGTTGAGCACTGTGCTGAGGATCTGTATTTCACCTTCCTGAAGGCTGTACCCCAAATCATGAACTATTTTTAAACTGGACTGAACAGGACTTTGGGACTTAGTCTGCTGATGATAGGCTGTATTATTGTTGGCCCAAGTAAAGGAACTGTTCTGCATGCACACTGTAGTTGTTGACCCCCCCCCAATATCACAATATATCTGTTGTCAAAACCTGTGTGTAAAAGTTACCAGAACTGTGTATAACAATGACTATACACTACACGGGGAATGTCTCAAATAAACATTAGGTGATCAAACTTCTAAATCTTCTGATTAAGTGAAATGGTTAAAGCTGTATATAAGATCACAACTGTTTGAAGCAGTATCTAAATATAATTACTGAAATGAAAATTCACTGTTGTACAAAAGTAGATTTTTATGTGTCCATTATTTTATATATTTTTTTTAACAGATGCCATATTAACAAAATTTATGCCCCTTGGAGCTTGTAATGAAGTTAATGATCTCTAGTACATTGACATAAAGACAGACTACAAGTAAGTAAGCGACAACAACAAGACACATATGTTAATGACTGTTAGAATAAGTGTTAATATTACTTGGTATCTGTTACTAAGGGGTCTATGAGCTCTACCCATCAATCCTAAGCAATGTCATCACACATTTCTATGGCTCATATCTATGATATTGTGTTATGTAGAACATTTTTTTACAAAGTAATAGAAAATCTAATTTCCTTATTCTCAATCCACTATACTGCATCACTTCAATATATTTTTGGAAGTTAAATATGAGAGTTTGTCATCAAGAGAATAAGGTAATAATATGAGATTTTGTCATAGAGAGAATATGTCATGTGTAATAAATTATGATTGGAATATATAAAGTCTAACATGGATATTACAGGAAGATTTGAAATCCTCACAGGCACCCAGTTCATCATCATATTACTCAAGTGAAAACTATACTCTTACTAAGTGAAAAATCAGATATCATTCACTAAGCCTGCTAATGGTAATCATAACATATTTCTAGGCTTAGTAAAAAGGGATTTCTGTCCTACATAAACCTTTTTTGTTATGATGAATTGTTTCTGAAATGCAATGTATTTTTTATTTAATTAATACATGAGAGGTTCTTCTTGTGAGTTGTATCAGTTGGCTTACTGTGTAAAAGGTAATTTCATTCTCTTATAGTTATGTACAGACACTTAATTATTGTTGCTCAAAAAGATGATTAGTCATAATTTTTGGGTAACAGTTTCTTGAGCAATTACAATACAGAAATGCTGCTTGTTTGTAGATGTTTTATAGAGGGAGAGGTCCATGTGGGAGGCTACCTGATGAGATACTATGATAGTTTTCATTAATGGACAATCATTAACTGATCCTAAATGATCCATCTCATAACAACATGGAACATCTATGCTGACGCTGGATTTTCATCTGAGACAATTACAAATAAAGGTTTCCAGCAATAAAGTCTAGCTGGTGCAAAGAATAATCCTTTTTTTTCCAAAGATCAGAAATTAATAACTTGCTGTAATAAAAACCTGGTACTATCAAGGGAAAACATTGTGCAAAGAAAGACAAGTCCACATCTACATTTCCAGGTCCCAACATCTTTTACTTTGTAATGCTGAAAACTGGGAGAAGGAGATATATTGCAAAAGGGGTTTTCAAAGTAAATTCTTCACCCAGAATGGAAAATTCACGTTAGAATCCCAACTAAATCTCAATATAATCAGCAAAGTTATTGATGACTTGATAAGGAAGTTTTTGCATTATATGATAGAACTCAAACTGCTTCTGGCTACGGTGGTGGTGCTAAGAGAGTGAGGGTTAGGGATGATGTGGTTGTCTACTTTGTTAATAGCTAAGCATAAACAGCCCTCGGGACTCCCCACTGATCTGTCCTGCAGCATTTTAGCCTTACAAGTAATGGTGGTTGGTGCTGTGATTTTGAATGAGCCCTGTCCCTGACCTTCTGCCTGAATATTAATGCCACCCTCTCTGATGGCTGGGTACCGACACCTTCTTGTCTGCCGCCTGCCTGGACCTTCCAAGTGAATATTGACATCACCTTGCCTGAAGTGTGTTTCGTGACCATAACTGATCCATCAGCAGTCTCTACACAGAGGCCTAACTCGGATGGTCAGCCCTCTGGTAAGGTGAACCAGGGAGCAGCAACCTTGTGGCACCTATCATCAAAGAGTCCAGTAGTCACTAGGATTACCAGCCCATTATCTCTTGCAGGTGAAAACCATGTGGCACTTGGATTCTGCACCCTGGGCAATTCTACATTGGATGCCAGTAGGGGGATCATAACACAGGCAAAACACCAGAGCTAATACTCATTATTGTCTAAATGCTTTTGGTGAAGAAGATATACTATTCAGTAACACTACAAGGAGCATTTCTAATTGTTTAAACAAAGCACAAAGTGAATAACTATGTAAGAGAGGCAAATACATATTAAGCACTGTGAAGATATGAAAATGATTGTGCTCCATAATGGGCTTTATTATTAGGAAATAACTGAATTTTTACATGCAAATGGAAAATTTGCTTATATGATATTTTTGCTGTACAAGAGCAAAAGCCTAAGAAACAGATAAGTTCAAGATAATGCCTGCAAAGCTATTTGCAACCAAGTACAACAAATCAACCAAGCCAGGATGTAAATTGGTTGATGTTAACATGGTACTCTTTTATTAGACAATTATTCTTCTTGTCTGTTGAGTTTATTGGATCACGCAGAAATCTAGCAAGTTCAATAGCTTTGAATTAGTTAAAAAATCAAAAAGTATTAAAGTAGATATAATAAACTGACTTCATGAAAACTTAAACAGAATAAATTAGCTTTAAAATATCCAAAATCTTAAAGCCCAATTACACCCTCCTATATTCTTTCCCGCAGAATGCACTACCCCCTTGTAGTTTTTTATTTTATGCCAACCTTATTTAAATGTCTTTCTGCCAGTCACACGGGGTATTTCTTGCCTCTTCTTTGGTGCTGGATGCCCTTCAATGATGCAGAGAGAATCACGATGCATGAGACAATATCACTACCGTTCTTTACATCAGAATATGTGTGTGATGCTCTCAATAAAAATGCATACCTCATAGTAATATGGCAATTTGTCCTCCATCTATCAGAGAAATGTAATGTGCTTGTTTGCCACAATAATGAGCTATATAGTAACCCTATATAGATTTTCTATTATAAATAAAACCTTACACTCTATTTTGTTATCTGTCACTGAAGTATAAGCTGACACTTTTTACCAAGAAAGGCTAAAACAGTAAGGATCACTACAATATAAGACTTTGCCCTCTCTCGTCCTCTCTCCGTAATTGCTTTGTTCCCAAATGGTGTTATACTGAACTGTACAATAAGTGACCTGAACAAGTTTTTCTTTTTAAATGCCAATCTCTATAGTCTGTCTACATGTGACACTTCTAGGATGTGACCCCACAAGCTATAACACCTGTGCAGAAAAACAGCGCTATGCCACCAAATGAGCTCCTATTATGTGAGTAATCCATGCAGATAATTATATCTGCTTTACCTTGTTCTCCTTGTGTAGAATGTCTATTTCCTTATATCATCACTTGACATGCACAGTATGGTATTGTCCGTTTTTTAAACACTACCAAACAAATACTGTTTAATGAAGCTAATATAGAGAACAATAGCAGTTAACTTTCCTGATAAATGTGTCCTCAAACAGCCCCTGACATTAGGAGTAGGAAGAGTAAATTAAAAATTCTGTTGTTAATGTGGTGTGGTGCCAGATACTACAGAATACCTTTAGAGGTTTTCCAGAGTCTATGGGTCTGATTTATTAAGGCTGGAGAAGATACACTTTTATCAGTGAACCTGAGTTATCAAGCAAACCTGGATCAGGTCCAGGTTTGAAAACATTCGCTAACAAATAGCAAATTACTTTTAAGAAATCCATTCCAGGTTTGCTTGATTACCCAAGTTTACTGATGAAAGTGTATCCTCTCCATCCTTGGAGAGCTTTAATAAATCAGGTATCTGGATGGGTCTGTTTTGCCAGCATAGTGGGGATCTACACAACATTAGACATGTGGTTTAAATGTTTCGGCGTGTCATTGGTAACACAAAATAAACAATATAATTAACATAGTTATTCTTGGGGCTTTATTTATAAAACAGGGAATAAAACATTCGCTCAAGCATTCCCTGGTGGGAATCTTCCAGAAACATTTGTTTCAATGGTAGTAACTGATACCCACCAGGGAATGTCAAATTTCCTGTTTTATAATTAGGACCCTTAGTGTCAACACTGGTTAATTGTATGAAAGGATTTAAGTAAAGCCTAGTTAGATATCAAGTCTAACATATTCCCTAAATTAATTATTTACAGCCTGCAGCTTTTTTAAATGCCCCCCCCCCCCCCTAAATCCAACTATCAATTATCTGTCTACTTTTACACAATCAAGTACCCTTAACCCCCTCTTTTATGGTCCGTATGAAGGCTATACCTTTATTATAATTCTAGTATGTTCAAATAAAGAAAATACAAACAGGTGGCAGTGACTGATTCATTGCTATCTACTTTTCCTCTAGCACCTGTCAGGGTGAATGATATCCATCAATTTATGCTTCAAAGTAATGTACTCTGCTGTGTATATATAAATATATTTCCTATTGTACTCATTTAACAGTTATTTAACCCTCTGTTGCTCCGCTAGCTAGAGTACCGCACTGCTACTGCGGTTAAAAAAGAGTGAATTCTATAGTAATGACCATGAAAGAGATGATTTCCCATACTTGGCTGTAATTGCAATCTTCCAAGGTTTTAAAATGGATGTGTGGGCAAAAAGGACAGCTAAAAGGACGATTTATTTGCGTGATGGCAAAATAATAATATAGTAAACTAAAAATAAATTTCCCAGAAAAACATGAAACAAGTACAACAATATATCAAGGTCGTTATATTTAAAATCATCTACAACCTGCAAGAATAGTGTTTGCTCTGCACTGAACAAAGTTTAAATAATCCAGCTTTCCTGATGTTTTAGTCTACCAGCAAGATTTCTTTAAAATCTAAGGCATGTAAGACAAACAGACCAAAAAAGAAACATTCTGTGTGAATAGCTTTATAATAAAAATCATATGAATTGGTATTGTACATTATTTAAGTTCTGATATGCTTTAGTCACCTGCTATGGTGCAGCAAACAGCCCATGTGTAAAGTAAATCTAAGTGCTTTATAAATGTGCAGTAATTTTTTTTTCTTCAGTCAAGCTGAAGGCTATTTTTAAAAATGGAAAACTAATAAGATCTGGAAATAACACATATAAATTGTTATGAATAATAATTAAAGTGTTATAGCCTACTGAATGCCTATTTTTTCACAATTTTCACAACTTTTTTGTGCTAACGTACAAAATACAACTAAACTCTCTGATAAGCATTATTTTTCTGTGGGGTATACAATGTTTATGGCAGTTACTGAGTCATAACAATTTTTGTGTATGCACTAAAAACAGATATATATTAATTTTATATCCCATTTGTAGTTCTATTTATTTCTTATGTGTATCATCATTTATCTTTTATGTTTAGGTTTTATTATTACTTCTAATGGTAAGCAGAACCGAGTGAAAGTTATTATTTTATTATTTGAATTAAACTTCCCATCAACTGTGTTCTACATGTCCATCAAATCTCCCCATTTACTACTTTATTCGCCAAATAGGTAAACTATAGTTCATGTTTTGTTTTAATGCATTTTATTTCTTCCCTGTCTTTATTTAAATTTACTACAATGAAAAACATATAAACTGATATCTGCTATGTTTTATGGGGGGACTACAGGCAAACATCAATATCCAGCAATAAATAAGTAAAGTGAAAAGCCATTACTCTGTTATTTTTTTTTTTGGTTTGTGTACTCTGTATAAAAGAAAAATAATGTTTTATAAAAGGTTAAGTTTTCTATCAAAAAGTCCGCTAGAGGACTTTATGCTTCAGTGAGTTTCTGACAACAGTGTACCCACTGCACATAGTTTCATCCAACACTTGCAAAGTAAATAAAAAGAGTAAAAAAGAATAAAAGTAAGTGAAGTGGCAAAGGATCTATTCACTTCTTTTGACATGGAATAAACTGATATTGTTCAAATCAAAAAACAAAACAGGATCAGCACAATTTGCATCCAGACTGGAGTTTTCCTTTAAGAAGACTTTACCGTACATTATCAATATTTTACTTCACCAGGTAGATGGACTGAAAACCAGGACTGTAACAAAACGAAATTTTATTCATTAGTCTTAGTTACACCAATAAAAAAGCATTTAATTAAGTTTATTTTGCTCATACACGCTGTGATAAAATTGTTTTTAAGCAATGAACCATCAAATGATTTAATTTGGATAATAGCATTGCTTAACTATCTCCAAGATCATGCAGCAATGTTTCAATCATTATTTCTTACAGGACAATGAAGACATTCCACTATTACTGAAGGAAGATAATCAGATTTCTCACCTAAGCACTACATACATTAGATGGCACATGGAACATCTAGTGCAAGGTCCCTTAAGCTGCGTACACACTGCCAATTTTTGTCGTTGGAAAGGATCTTTCACGATCCTTTCCAACGACAAGGGAGTGCACGATGCATGAACTGTGCTGTACATACAGCACCGTTCATGCTCTATGGAGAGGGGAGGGGGAGAGCGACGGAGCGGCACCCTGCTGCGCGCTCTCCCCTTCACTTTCATTACGATCGGCTGTCGTCCATCGTCCGTGGATCCGGCAGGTCGGTCGTCCGGACGATGGACGACACCGACTGTACACACGGCAGATTTTCGCCCGATAATTGGCCGATGCCGATTATCGGGCGATAAAAATCTGACGTGTGTACGTAGCTTTAGTCTATTGTGTCTGAGCAGAAACAAAAATTTGACTTACACACAGAGCAAAGATCAAGTTCTAATCTGTTCTTATTTAAGGCAGTACTGTTATATTCATTTGCATCTGTTAATGAATACAGACAGAAAATAGAAGCACAAACAATGGGCACTCAAGCAACAAGGTGATGTCAATAAAAAAAAAAAAAACTAATATTTTAATAGCCCTCTTTACCCCAGCAAACTCCTAAAGCTTTACCTCTATTTGTGTCATTTCTTTAGAAAATTTTCATTTTTTCATTTTTTGGCCCACTGGAAGGCACTCTACTTGCATGCCTTGAAGGACCATACCTATGGAAAGGTCGTCCACTATTGGTTTACACGATACCATGATAGACATATCTCTCATTACACTAGGAAACAATTTTGAACAAACTTTTTGTTGACTTCAATTTTTAGGCTTATTTACACTAAAATGGATATGCTGATTCTGAAAGTGCAGTTTGTTTTCTTCTATCACGTCAGTTTTTTTCTCTACCGCTTAAAATATTGCGATTACTGTAGTGTGGATTTGTATAGGCTATTCATTTGCATGCACTGTAGTCAGAAACTGTGGTCAGAGATTGTGCGCTGCTCTACGCAGTGAATAGGAAAAAAAGGAATTTTTCTACTTACACATGTATTTCTATTTTTCAGATCATGTCTAGCTCAAAAAAACAAAAATCTCAACAACAGCCTTATCAATTCAAATTCATTCATACATTTCACTTTTAGTAATAATACATCAATCCACCATCCTTAGCCCCATCACCTAAACTAACTTAGAAACTATTCATCCAGCTGCGTATTGATTTGATTTCAGGAAACCTCAGAGAAGGCCATAGCTGCCAGTAACAAGCTGGTGGAGGGTTACTAGAGTAGTTGAGTTGAAGGAACCAGGTAGGGAGTATCCTAGGTATGTGTACTTGCAATTTAAATTTTATGGGTTTTTTTAAAGAAAGATTTTATCATTTTGTTTCAGAAGAAGGCTAATTGCAAAATGTGTGTAAAGATAAAAAAAATCTGCTTAACATTTAAACCTTGCATTCATATTTTTTTTTCTGTATTTGTCAAGAATGCTTGTTTAGTGGACCACAAAAAAAAATAATGTCTGTTTGTGCTTATTTGTTTTTTTCTTATCAGATAGTTTCCAGAACGCGTGCTTCATCTATAGAATGCCAGTTCACAGCACTACATAACCCCCGCACCCCCAAACCATCTGTAATCCTTAGCCTTGCACATGTGGCAATGGGTGTCACATGGTGTCACACTCTAATAGTGAGGTTACTGCCAGGTGCCCAGGTACTGGAGCCTAACTTCTTCAATTTGTTCTACATTTGCGGCCTAAAACAAAAACAACAGCTGCAGCTGGAAAAGACGCATCCTGCAATTACATTTCACTGAACACGTATGTATGTTTTGTGAGGGAAAAGGGATCAGAGGAACAACAAGCGCAAACAAATGACTGGTTTCATGCAGCAGATATCAATTGTTGGGTACTAGGCATAAAAAATACACAACAGTAGAACATTGAGACTTAACTCATTGAAGCATGTTGAAATATCTAAGAGCTATCCCCACACATAAATACAAGCTTAGCTTCTTAAAGGGAAACTATATGCTTTTTTGAGTCATTTTTACATTTATTTTTATTGTATACATGTTTATCGGCTGATCTTTTTTATACTCACTTTTTATTACTTGTATAAAATCTGACTTTTAAAAATATACACATTTTATAAGGTGCTTTATGACAATGACTGCAGCCCAAATTGGGCTTTCTAAAAAGATAGCCAAACCACAGCTGCTTACTTAAAGACTGTCACCTTAAACTTATGCCCCATAAAAAGCTTTAGGAACTATAAGAATATGGGCTCTATTTATAAAACAGGAAATCAGACATTCCCCATGGAAATTTTCCTTGTGTTTCAATGGCAGTAATAGGCTCCCACCGGGGAATGTTTGAGGGAATTTCAGATTCCCTGTTTTAAAAATTAAGCAAGAAAAGAAGGTAAGTAGCAGCAAAATGCTGCAAATATAATTCACTTTACTAACTGATTATCAGCAAGTGTAAGCACCGCTATGAAAGCAGAAGTTTTGGCAGTTTGCTGGTCCGGAGCGTTCAAGCTTTCTGGGTCATACAATGCTGCTACCAATTGCAACCCCAAGAGCTACATCTCAAACTTAACAGACCTTAGTTAATATAATAAATGGTAATGTTCATTATAGTACAATCAGAAAAAGATTAGTAAATCATGAATTGTTTGCAAGGGTTGCTGGGAGAAAGCGTCATCTCCTTTGAAGAAGAACATAACACAGCTAAAGCTTGCAAAGTTGGATCTGAACAAACCACAACACTTCAGGAACAATGTCCATTAGACATTGGAGGTGTTTGGTCATAACACACAGCGCTACATTTAGTGAAAAACAAACACAGAATATCTGCACAAACACCCCATACCAACTTCAAACAATTAGGATAGACCCTACAAATGGTACCACATCTCAATCGGGTGTGGTTGCAAAATAACTACTTTTTTTTTATGTCCAAGTATGTGGACCATAATCCATAACTCCCAAGTTTCCAATCTAGCCATTAGACCCACATGTCATCATCCATAATCCCCAGGTCTACATTAGGACCAGAGGATCATAATCCATAACCCCTCAAACCCAGGCCCACAATCCAGCCATATACCAGACATAAAACCTATAATCGACCCAGGTCAACATCCCAAGCCAGAAGACCCCCAGCCATCATGCAGCAAAATGTATAGATGAGAAATAATGTTGCTGCTACCAATGTGCCTGACCCTGACTGCCTAACTCTCGTGCGTCTTATAGTCCGGAGCGTCTTATGGTCCGAAAAATACGGTACATACATACATTTCAAAAAATATAAGACAGTGCCTTATTATAGGGGAAACAGGGTACGTCACACCTTTAGGGGCCATTAATGAAGTTTCTATATATGGTGCCGAAAAAGACGATGACGTAGTGACACAGGGTTGGGACTGATGTGGGCCTTAGCAATTACAAGTCTAAGGTTAGTTATGTTAGTTCATTTTTCACACATGGATTCCCTGGTTTGGCTTTTCATTTGGTAAATAAATAGGAAGAATCTCTTGTGTTGTTTTACATGTGAGGTTAGAATTTAATGATTTTAGAACCTTATAAAGACCTTTTTTTTTTATATAATGTAAACTTTTAAAAATGAATGACGGTGTACTTTTTTTCCCATGACTGTATATTTACTGTCAATACTGTGTTTTGCAGATACATCTTTTTGGAAAGTCACTTTACAATAACATGAGACATTTTTCCTCATCACAGTTGCAGTGTTTCTTGACAACATTAGTAGTATAATGATTTATTTTTACTTCTACCTAGAATTTGGCTTTAGAAAATAGCAGGCAGCCCCAAACTATCCCACAATATACAACACGGTATGATAAAAATTGGTACATGTTCTTTTCCGTGCTATCCAAATAGTACTATGTCAAAACAAGTGCACTTACAAAATGTGGCTGACAAAGAACTACATTTTGCTGATGCTGCATCTCTCATGTTTTCTAATTGCTTATTAAAGTGAGTTCTTTTTTACAGATACTCTGGCTATCAAAATGTTGTTTTCTCTTAAATTACTCTATTATGAATGCATGCCGCTGAAAAAAAGACTTTTTTTAATAGGGCTGTTCAAACAGGCTGAGTCTCCCAGATCTCAACACCACCACTCCTATGCAAGCCATTTATTTACTATTATGGGTAAAGCTGCCCTGCTATTCCTTGGCCTGGTCTAGCTTGTCATTTGGCACCACCTTTGGCCAACTCTGCCTACAGCTGTGCATATTCTCACCAAAACAGCAGTCTTTCCATGAGGTGAGTAAAGGTGAAAGAGGGCACAGATATATTGGAAAGGGGGTGATGTTGGGGTTCAGTGGTGAGATGATAGGGTGGTGAATTTGGGTGCAGAGGTGAACAGTGAGGGAGAATTTGGATGAAGAGGTTAGCAAAAGAATTGAAAGATTGGCTGCAAAGGTGCAGGTGTGTGTGTGTGTGTGTGTTTGTGTTTGTGTGTGTGTTTTTCAGGATGGCTGGGTTTGTATAATGAAAAGAAAGAAGAACAAAATTAAAGCAGCAGCTAGACCTAAAAGCTGCAATATATTACATGTATAGGTTTCAATATGCTTTAATGCCAGAAAACTGGTATTTTCAAGAGAGTGGTAATTGCAGCCTACTAATTTCTTTTTTAGAGGAAGTATTCCTTAACATCCATTTTAGAGAATACAATGTAAAAGTGACAATTTAAAAAGTTTATATAGAAGGTAGCATTCAACACACATTTTGTCCAATTATTTCACAACTTATTCTAAGAATTACCAATGAGAACAGGATTATAGTTAAAAGGCAAAATAACGGTACTGTCATGCTTTCCCTACTAACCTTTCAGAAGGAAGGAAAGGGCAACAAAAGGACATTTAATGTGACGATGTGACTAAACTGTCACCAAGTTAGTAACGAGTCATGCAGTTCCAGTTAATAATACAGTATGGGGTGCTTCAGAGAAAAATTATGTAATTAATTTTGACTCATGTTCAATTTTCTGCAGTGTGAATTATGAAAATGACAAATACAATTACACTGCCATTTAACAAAAGCTTTTAGCATAATATTGTGATAAAATTTCAGTGTCTCTACATCATTGCACTATAGTTCATTAATTGTCAAAGTGTTGTGCCACACTCTGGGAATTTTACATTTCTCAAGTGACACAATAAAAAAGAAACTTTACTGAATAGATTAATATTTCTTTGCTTCAGACAGGTAATTAAGTGCCATAAATTGATGTATTAACCTGGTGCTAAGCCCATTGAACTTGTGCAAGCTGTGGACTGTCTTTCTGCATTTTAGAACACCAAGCACATTTTTCTAAGCTTTTTCAAAACCCCCTTGACCACAAGTACTGTTGCAGGTTGTGTGCACATTATATGTAACTCTACTTTAAACACATTTGCTTGCATGTTCCGAAGTAAATGAACTACCACGAGCCTGCATGGGGGTTACATCATCCTGGCCCAGCCAGTCAAGATGGAGAAAGATCATCCCCAGGATGAAAGGAAGATGACAGTGCACCGGGTTAGGAGAGTTTTATTGGTTTAGTTCACAACCATTTTATCTAACTGTTGTGAAGAAATTATTCATTTTTACAATGTTGCCCTACAAGCTACATAAAAATGCCCCTCTCCTACGATGTACACATTTTACCCCTTTTTTAAGAATATTATTCCTTATACATTGGGTGGCTTTGCCATGTCATTTATATAAATTTGGCTGCAGTGGTTACATTCCAGAGCCCAGAACAAAGTAAACCCATTTTTCCCCTTCGCAGTTCAGCCCTAGAACAATGTAAAAGAACAAGTTGCCAAAGCCCTTTAGGTGTTTAAGTAATTAAGTAAAAGTTGAATTACTATATATAAAACAAGATAGTCATAAATAAAATTTGGATTTTTTTCTGCCATATATATTTCAATATAATCTTTGCCAGAAGGTTCAAAAATCACATTTGTTTGCTTACCTAGACTGTCTGCTTTCACTCTAAAGTCAACGGAAGATATTAGAAACTGAAGGATGCTTTGGAGTGTGTGTTGGTAATATTTAATTGCCTCACCAGGAGATGATTAATTTGTTACAGCTCCTGCTGCACTTTCTGCCTTGCAGCCATATGCTCTCGGTGTGACATACATATGAATCAAGTGTTCAGCCTATTTGTTGAATTCATTTGAAATAAATATTTAAGGCCACTCTTAGGGATTTAGGCATGCTGGAAAAAGAAAGAGTATTGCCTTATACTAAAGATCAAAGGGATTTCAGTCAGTTTCTAGAATACTTTATGCATAACCATCCATCACCAGCTCTTCTCTTCAGATGATATTATGGGAGGCAATTAGTAGGATCCAGCCTGTTTATGTTACCAACCTACAGGGCTACCACCACTATCAATATTTAGTTACCGAAGAATGGATGTTTTCTAGGAATACAGGTCACTGCACAACCCCATTGCCCAAGTGTAACATTTAGAAAATATCAGACACATGTGGTTGTATTTACACACATCTGCATTTTCATCACCTGTGACAACTTACCACTGACTCAACAAGACCCCAAGGATAGAAAAAAGCAATCATGTGACATTGTGATGTGAAGTTGTGCTAATATTTTCTAACTCCTATATATCTGGATTTTTTTAATGAGTTTTAGAACAGTTTTAAAATTCAACGAATGTCTGTTGAGCCCACAAGTGGAATTCACTCAATGTATAGTTAGGTCCATAAAAATTTGGACAAAGACAACTTTTTTCTAATTTTGGTTCTGTACAAAAGCAAAGAAGTGGAATATTCTTGAATGGCCAAGTCAGTCACCTGATCTGAACCCAATTGAGCATGCATTTCACTTGTTGAAAACCAAACTAAACTAAAAGCCGCTGCAGTAAAGGCCTGGCAGAGCACTAAAAAGGAAGAAACCCAGCATCTGGTGATGTCCATGAGTTCAAGACTACATGCTGTCAATGCCAGCAAAGGGTTTTCAACCAAGTATTAGAAATGAACATTTTGTTTTCAGCTTTTTAATTTGTCCAATTACTTTTAAGCCCCTGAAATGAAGTGATTGTGTAAAAAAAAGGCTTTAGTTCCTCACATTTTTATGCAATCTGTTTGTTCAACCCACTGAATTAAAGCTGAAAGTCTGCAGTTCAACTGCATCTGAGTTGTTTCATTTAATTTCTATACATTTGATAATGTACAGAAACAAAATTAGAAAAAAGTTATCTCTATCCAAATATTTATGAACTGTAGCTTCATGTGATAGTGTGGATATGATGCTGAATTGCTCTTGATTCAGAGGGGAGTAGCCAACCAAGACTTGATTTCCCTTCATATGGACAAAAAAAAAAAAAAATGAAGGGGGCTTGACAAATATTAGCTTTGCCACTGCTTATTCACAAGCCTGTAGCTCGTCATTTAGCAGCTTTCTACACCTAGTCCTACCAACTGTTTTCTGGACTGACAGAACTGCCTGTGCTTTGAAAAGGCAACCACTATGAGCTGCAATGTCTGGAATGGGGAGCATGTGAAACAGAAATACAAAAATATTTGAATCAAGTAATAGAAGATAAAGGTTTTTTTGTTTTTTGTTTTTTTTTAAACTTATAATGCTTTTGCACCTTAAGAGTAACTGGTCACACAGGAGCTGTTAGTGCACTTTTATGTATACTATCTCACCTACACATACCTTCTTCTCTTACCCAACAAGTGCCCTAACATGTCTTCCTGCTGCAGAATGCTTTTGGAGGTTTAGCATAAAACGCTGATGAAAAGTAAGGCCTCAAGAACATAGCATGTTGCCAAGTGGTTAACCACCCCAAAAGAACTGATCAGAATGGGATTAGAATTAGAATTGGCTTATTACTTTAGTTACAAATGAAATAACATCTGAAAACAACCAGGTGCAGCAAATACATTTCTCTTCAGATATTGTAATGTGTTACTTATTAGGGACTAATATTCCAGTAAAATGATGCTGAATGGTAGACACAGGTGACAATCCAAGGGTTAGACTTATTGTTGAAGTCCATTTATTGATATTAGGGAATTGATGTTACATTTGCATATTTGAGTAAACAGTGTGTACACAATACATTAAATATTTGCCATCAGGTAGATGAAGGGACTCAAAGCTTTGACCATTCAATAACTCACTTAATTAAATTACTGTTTTTTTATTTTAACTTTTAAAATATGTATTCGTAGGTAGTGCATCATTTTTTATTTAGATAAAATGGGTAATGGGTAAAACAAACTGGCACACATTCTAATTCTTTACCTACTCTACTGTATGTTTAAAATGGGTTGTCTTACTTGTGTCTCCAAGGCTGACAATTTTCTGCCCCTTTAACCAAATTAGGGTCAATTTAGATCTTTACATTGTGTTGCATGTTTGAATGTGATGTTAATTTAAAGTGACTGCCAACAAGTTATCATCTGCAGAATATTTTTCAAAGCAGCCCACCCACCACAATGCAAAGGCATACATATATACATTGGCTAGGTGCATTAGGATGCCATTTAAAATATATACCTCAATGCACATTATAGTTACATTATAGTTGTGCTATATCTGCACAAATAAGAATAGGTTTTACAAAAATTAGCAGACACTATTTGCGATCACTATGTACTCTAACCTTTTTTGGTCAGCTATGATTGGCCATAATCAACCAATGTATTATTAATGTGTATGTGTATGTTATTACACAGTATTTATATAGCGCCACATAATATGCAGCACAGCAAAGTCCATAGTCCATAGTCATGTCACTATCTGTCCCACAAAGCGGCCCACAATCTAATGTCCCTACCACAGTCATATGTTTATAGTACAATCTAAGGTCAATTTTGAGGGGAAGCCAATTGCAGGTTTGCAATTGGCTAACTGCATGTTTTTGGGATGTGGGAGGAAACCAGAGTACCTGGAGTAAACAATATATTGTTAAAGATACATAAACTGAGACTGTTAAACTATTTAAATTTAGGTGTATTAGGCATCAACGTAGGCCAGTGTTTGCTTACCTAAATTTAGTATCAGATTCTGAACAGCTTAAAAATTTGAATTAAAGAACAGATTCACAAGTTTTCCTAAATATGCAGATTTGTGTATAATCAGGCCATTTAAGAAACCAGATAAAGTGGAGAACAGCCTTTTCGCAACATTAGCCCAATATGCATATGTTTGGGCCACCTCTTTTAAAATGCATTAAAAAAAGAAGGGAGAAACAAATCAATACCTTTCTTTAGATGAAAAATATTGCGGCATGTGCTTGTCAAATTATCTTGACAAGAAAACAACACAACTGTCAGGAAGTCCCATAAATGAAGTCACTGTAATCATTCCGAGTTGTGACAAAATGTACTATATATCCAATAAATCCTGTTCTATTCCCCCAAACACATTTCTTTACAGTTCATTTTGGTTTCTATAAAATGGGTTATCTCAACACTGCAGCTCGAGAGCCCATTGAGCTGTATATTAAGTAATATTATAAAAGATCAGGATGTACATTTCTATATTTTATTGTTTCATTGGTAACAGTATGTCAGATTTACAAGTGTCTCATGGTCCTTCTATTAAAAATATTTACAAGCTTCATCCTGCAATGAATACAGAGGATTAGTTATACTGCAATACTTACAGAGCAGCATTACTGGATAAATCTAATGGATGAGAGAAAGACAAATTAAAAACAATGCATGAACAGCAACAAAATTAAGACATCTAAAAATCATACTGTGCAGTCTTTAAAACACTCAATATGGAATTATTGTTTTGTTAAGCACAATTAAACATATCTAATGTGTATGGGGGAAAAAACTTTACAAATACATTTATAGTAATTCTGAGGTGTTATAAATGCCTAATGAAAACAACTTTTATACACATTCTAAAATGAAAACAGAACTTTTGTAGAGGAGCTCCCATATTACATCACATGCAAAGCCTCATAAGCCTGGATTGTTTATTGATTTGGGGATGGAGATGGGTACTTCTTAATGAGTGTCTAAGGGTACAGAGATAATTAAAACATAACGTCAGAGAGAGAAAAATGTCAATTTTTGCCCCACATACCTGATCTATTTTGCATCAGCATCAAGTATTGCTCATATGCAAAACTCAACACCTTTCCCCCTGAAATCATGGAAGGGGTAATAGTAATAGTTATCTAAAAGATGACTATAGAATAAAAACTACTTCTCATGTTTCCCATTCTTCTAACCAGATAACTAAATAGTATTATCACATAAATAAAAGTAATCCATGTGTTCACAGTGTTTTGACCGGCCCCGGCCCCGGTTCATTCTGTTGGCTAACCATTTATTTGTAAGTAATGTGCAGGGAATTATGGGAAGACCATATAAGCGATATTCAAAATAAAAAGTTTGAACAAAATGCATTCATAATCGAAATAAAACAGTTTTGGCATTGCCACTTATATGGGGACTACACTTTGTGTGGTAATTGTATAGGATTCTCTGTACCTACCGTAATATCTTTTTCATTGTTTATTGAAGGACAAAAACAAAGGACACAAATAACCATAGGGTTATAGTTGAACCAGTAGGAGTAGGACTCTAGTTACAAAAACCTACTGGAAGACCCCTGCTAATTGTAACCCCCAAAACAATAGGTTGCCTAGTCCATTTAAGTATAGTGTGGAAAAAGCAACCTGATCCTTGTGAGGTGCAATGAAAAAAGTTGAGGATAGGTAAACTAAAGAATAAATATATTTAATTTGAAGCACTATTTCTTTATGATACACTAGCTTGTGGCACAGTGACTGAAGAACAAGGTCTTTGTTTCAATGAAAGCCAGATACTTACTACCTTTAGCAGAAAAAGTCTCAGACTAAGTATGACCTTGTTCTTATGCTAGACCAAGAATAAGAGTAAGACAAGGCTGCCAATTCAGACACACTGCAAGCCTAAACTATAGCAACCTTCTATAAACGAGATAATAAAATTTACCAAATATTCTAAAAATGTACCAAATGTAAGTCCAACAGAGACATCTGTTGCCTGACTGGAAAGAATCATTGGATCACCCCTTGAATACTAACAATTATTGGATCACCCCTTGAATACTAACAATTCAATAATAATTTAATTACAAACAATAAAGGCTGACAACTGTTCTTTGATTGTACTCATGGTCAGCTGTAGTCTACTGCCTGTTATAAGGAGGCAAGAATGGGTATAGAGAAAGGATGATGATGAATCTATAGGGACTAACACCAGTAAATAGGTACAGTGATTCTTTTTTTGTGTTAAGTAGACAAATCCTGGGCATTGTGTGGATTACTGAAGGGGGCAGAGCCCTATTTTTTAGGATCTGGATTTCAACAGCTAAGTCATCTCAGTCAAATACAGAGTAGCATTGTGTATGATTGGAACATGAGAGAGAGGATCTGCTGAAGGCAAGTCTGAAAACAAGGAAGACCACGGACCATGGCTATTATAATGCTAAGGGAATGATTGTTATAACTTTATATTTAGGAGGACATTTCAGAGGAAACAATGTAGATTAGGGTTAACCTGTCCAAATCTTTATACCTACTTTATGGCTGTGGCAAGAAGTCAGCAAGTCAATGTCCAATGTTTCCCTCCTGAGACAGATCTGGTATAACTCCTGATGCATGAACCATTTTAATTTTGTCCCACATGTTCCCTCTTCTAAATATACTATTTTCTGGCTACTGAGGAGACAAGGGGCAGGTATATTGGGGTAGGATTAATAAATCACCTTTAATAAATTATCTTTCTACACCTGTTTCCTATAGAAGGAAAGAAAACACACTGGACAACCCAGGTATCCCTAGGCAGTATGCATAGGTATAGGCATTCAGTATTATGCATTTTTTTTTAGTCATTATTCACAAAGACAAATTGAGTACTTTTAGGGACTACAACATGTAGAATCTCCAAGTGATATTTAACAGTTTTTAGTTTATCATCAGGGGGGCCAAAAGGTTAATTTGTTTAAATGCACTAGGCTATGTAATGTAAATGAACAAAACATGTTTGTGATCTAATACTTTTATCATATGTATCTTTTTATAGAAAAATACCTACGAATAATTATTAGAAGGTAAAAGCAGCTTAAGCTTGTACAAAGTATGGCAATGCATTATCATTTTGTCTTGAGCTGCAACTTCTATTTGTTTAAAACAAACCAAAACAACTTATAACTAAACCTAGCTATAACTTGACTGTAGAATTGGTTAGCACTTTGTATTGAGGTCAGGACAACCCTAGAGTTTACTTACATTGGGAACAGCCTGTTAATTTGCGGTTTCCAAAGAAAGTCTCAGCCCCAGAAAACACTCTGCAGGAGTGGATGGAAAAGTTTTCTAATCTTTAGGAGTACTTTAAGGGAACCTGTACTAAAAGATTTATAGATGCTGTCATTTTTTGTGAAAAAAAGCTGGCTGCCAGACTGTCCTTGGGTGCAGTCAAATGCACATCATCTGCATACTAGTTCTATATTATATGTTAATAGCATTTTAGCACACTGATGGTGGCTGGTAAAACTTTGTACTGTAGGTGCAGTGTGTGTTCAATGTCTGCAGAAAACATAGCTAAATTGCTAATAGAACTATACCATTGTATTTAAAGGATGTGGTGACACCTGGTGTTCAAAAGAATAAACTGCTAAATACCAACCACAAATGTTATCGCAATCTCACACACACACACACTATATATATATATATATATATATATATATATATATATATATGTATGTGTGTATGACAGGACAGAGGACCTGAATTCCTTTTCTGGTCTCCTCACAGGTCTAGCTCCTCCCCCCAGCTTGTGAATACTTTGGGAAAGCTTAAGTAGTAGACCCATAAGAACACACCTCCGACACTATCTGCTTGTTATGATCTTGTTAGAGAATAAGCCCTGCAACTTTGCATGCCATTTTTCTTTCAGTTTAGTTGTCCAGATTACAAAAAATTGATACAAGTGAGTGTTCATGCTGGCTTCTTTAAAAAATAATGATTTTCATTGAACACATTTATTGAATACACCACACACTGTAGTAATTATTTGCACCGCAAAGGGGATGGACATTAGAACACCTTTTGGGTGAGGGTAGAGATAATTCTGGTTTCAAATATTGGTTTCTGGGGAGAAAAAAAAAATATCAAATGCCCGACTTTTTAATACAGATGCTCTGGACTGCTGCAGACCGGTTCTATCCTATGCTCCTCACATAATGACAGGTCACAGGATCGGGACGTGGTCATTATGCAACAAGCAAAGGATAGAACCTGCCTGCAGCGCTGTGAGCGTGCAGCACCTGTCAGTGACAAGTTCATGGACAGTCTGCAGACCAGGATCGTGCAGGAATGCAGAGGAAGTAGACAGCCGAGGCCCGGAACACTGAAAAAGGGACGCCATGTGGATGTACAATGTAGTTTTGTACAGTGCACTCAGGAAAGCCAGTCAATAAACAGGTAAATTGCTAAAAAAGGATTACCTGTATGTAGAGCAGCGTTTCTCAACCAAGGTTCCTCCAGAGCTTGCTAGGGGTTCTTTGAGCAATGAGTCAGTTTGACTTTCAGCCCCGCTTAACATTTATCAAAGATCTTTTTGGCCATCTTAAAGGGTGGAAGCCTTCCCATTGACCAGCAATGTACCAAGCAATCTTCCCAACGACCAAGAATCCCTATATATTATGAGTTCTGGACATAGTAATTGTAGTAGGGATTCCCAGATCTGAAAGTTGTTTCAAGGGTTCCCTGTTAAAAATCCCCAAAAACACTGGTCTAGAGCTAGTAGTTGGCCCAGAGAGTTGCAGGAGGGGGAAACTAATCCCACAAAGAAACTTCCAGTGTAGGAGCCGCGGGACTTACAAAATGCATGCTTACCATGGCCAAAGACTGACCTTGCAAGAAACAGATTTGAGAGATGTAGGAATCGGATTCAAAAACGTCCTTGGTTCCTCATAACCTGGTCTGCAGCATGAATGGTGTTGAAGCCAGTAACCATGAAACAGGATAGCAAATTGGTCTACGTGACAATCTAGTAGGGCCAACACCAAGTCAGCTAGAACTCCTACTGCTGTACTGCATTTGCCTGGCATGAAAGCCCATGAATTCTATACGGTGAGGCAGATGGCAAAATACTTTTAGGGGAAGGGAAGGCATACATCAGGGTGTGCTGATCCCATGAAGCTATCAAAGAATGCACGGTTTTTGCTACAGGATGCCTGTACCTGGTTAACCTGTCCAATTGCTGTCAAACTGAATCTGAATCAGATGACCCTCCCTAAAGTGGTGCAACACCACACAAATTATTTGAAGCTTCGAGATGGAATACAAAGACCTTAGATGACAATCTTTTTTTACTGGGGGGTGCTCAAGAGGTCTCCAAACTGACAGATTGGCATCTATTGTGAAAAGATCTTTCAAAAGAAGGAGCAGAAGGGATTCCCTCACTTTGGAGCCTCTAAGCCAGGGACAATCTCACCCTTATGTATTGGGCTGTCCAACTTGTCTCATGTGGACAGAATGTTAAGTTGTAGAGGTCTGGACAGACATAGAACAAATTAATGGTAGTCTAACTTAACCTCTCATGAAGAGATGGGGGTTCAGATAAATCCTTGACTTATGAGTTTGATTAACAACTGGAGTCGTCTGCGCTGCACCATGGGAAGTAACACTTTGACCAGGGCTTTGTCCAGAACTTGTATGCTGCCAAAGCAAAAGTTGGTTTTAATGAAGATTTCTGAGGAATGGCAAAGTGCAGAAATTTTAGAATTGCATTACTGAATGGGGTGAATGCTACCTATTGGTTTAGGAACATTGAACAGTTTGGAGCACAACCCTGGCAACTATTCCACCACATAAATTGACTGCAATTTTATTAACCAATCCCTTTTGTAGGCTGAAGTACATCTTCTTGTGTAATTTTTTTTTTTTTTAAATAAGACTAACAGTACAAAAAAGTAATTTTGAAACTCTTTATACCATTACGAGGTAAATGAAAACAGTCAGTGTGACTTAACAAAACAAAAGGGAAAATTATAAATCCTAATAACTGTTCAGTTTTTCAGTAGCTGTTAACACACAATGAGCAGCATACATATTGCCTAATACAATGAGCTGCATAAACAGATAAAATATTTTTCCTTTTTCACAAAAACAAAAAATAATAACTGCCAATAGCATTGTATTTTTAAGCAAAGTCAGCTGGTGAATCCTCAAACTCTTCATCATCTTTCTCAGGCAAGGGAATATCATCATCCTTGGCCATCACAAAATATTCATGAACTTTGATCTGCTTGGCCTCCATGCGATCACCACAACAAAGTAAGCTGGATAGAAGATGTTTTGCTTTCACATCCTAAAAATAGTGGTAAGGATGATAGGTAAAAATTGTTTGTAAAAAGAATTATCAAGTGAGACACCATCACTAATCATGTACAGTAGAAATAAAAGTCACAAATGTGGCTAAATACACACGATGCACATTAACCCCCCTAGGGGTATTCCCAAGTGTGACTCAGGGTGGATTTACCATGCATGCAAAAAGCGGTTTTCTCCCGGGTAACACTCGGAGTCGCTTTAAACTTTATAAATAAAAAAAAAAAAAAAAAAAAAAAAAAAAAAAACATACCACATTAATATTCTGTAGATCAGGAGTTCCATTTGATTTAAATGGAATATCTTTGCTACCGATGCAGAGCTGCCAATAAAGCAAAAGGGTAAAAAGAACATAAGGTATATTGGGTATGGTAGCAGAAAAAAAGTGAACAGTACAGTTTATGGAATGAGCCCCTTTAGGGTGAGCTTTTTATGTTAGCTGATTAACACAAAAAAAAAATGCACAGATGCACAACTTCAAGTACTATTGACCTACTAGCTCTTGCAAATTTCACTGGGAGTCCTCATGTCTTTTGCATAACATTTTTCAAAATACCAGGTGCTACATACTACACTGCTGGTGGCAAACATGAAGCAATTTTTAACCTTTAGCAAATACAAAAATAAACTATTTCCATAGAAGTTATGCTAACCAATACAAAGAAACACAAGGCTTAATTAGGTTTCATCTATTGGCCTGAGCCTGATTGGTTCAGTTTGGAATAATATTTTAAGGGCTGAAACTGCAAGTGCCACCCCAATTTTCAAGGTTGACAGTTTTTGACTCAAATATTTGCTGAGGCACAAAAACTTTTGTTAATATATATTCCTGCAAAAACACAATAGCTTTTTTAAATGTAGATATGCAACCTTACCCTTTTAGTTTAGGGTTACATTAACAATCATGCCACAGAATGTGCAGAAAGCAAAACTGTGGATGAGGACCAGCAGATCCTCCTACAAGAGATATCTGCAGAATATAATAAGGGACGATACAAGACCACTTACCATGAACAAAGAGAAAGACAGGTTTCGGCAACAAAAAAAAAAGTCTATCACACTCATTCTAGAATTCTTTTACAACCACTTGAGGCGTTTTGTGCGTGTTCTGAAGTCTTGCATTAAACATGACATAAGTCCGATTTGCCTTTGTCCAGAGACATGGTATCCGTTTGTACCAGTTTAGAGCTAGGAGCTTTCCTCTACTTTTTCACACTTGTTAGATAAAAGTAGTCACCAAAAAACCCTAAAAGCTTAAGTAACTTATGGCTTACCAAGCAGAAAGGCGTAGTAATGCATCTATAAAAACTAGCATTTTAATGCAACATTGCAAGGACCATTTGCTAATAACCACTTATATACAAGAATAGATTGCACTGCTTTAAATTTATCTGGTTTTTAAATTTATATTTAAAAGAAACATTTTGTTTAGGAAGGAAATGGACCTACCCATAGCAAAAGCATTCCAAAAGTATATACGTCTGTGGCAGCAGAAGCAGACTGCCCTGCCTTTAATTCCGGAGCTGTCCACAATGGGAAACAAATGGAAGTGGCAGAACTTCTATGTTCCTTTAGGAGCATACAAAAAAGTGTAATTAGAATTTAATATGAAAAAAATAAGTTCATCACTATACTGTGACCAGGTTAAATGAATTAAACAATTATGACAATTATCTGATATCAAAACCCACAGTCAAATTTCTAAATTTAAGTGAATTGTAAAGGATGGAATGAATAGTTGTTTCAGGCACCAATGGGAACACCCCTACCTGTGCAGATGTTACATTTAAATTGCATTAGCAGTTATTATTCTACACAAAAAAAACCTTCCCCAGCTGTTTCCTTTAGAAGAATCCTCTTGAGCACCTCCAATCTTGGATAGCACATATGCAAATCTATGCAGAAACACTGTACAGGCATGGCCTACATCAAAGATGATCCTATTTCCCACAGAAAAGTTCTGAGCACCACATGAAAATTTTTTTATTGCAAACCAATGCCATGTCTGACACAAAGGCTTAACATTGCAGGATTGCCAGAATACAGCTCACTCATTGGAATTAAAAGTGCTACAGAATGTGTGCACAATAAAAGGGGAGATAGTAGGATGTTTTCAGAAGACCCAGCACTAGGCAGGTGATGATAAATAGAATAGGGAAGGAAGACAAGTATTTACCAATGCAGGCTTACCAATGCAGGCTTGGGTAGGGAGATTTAAAAAAACAAATTTCTAAAAGTCCCTTTATGCTTAAATTTAGGTTCCTAATTATAGTTAGCAACTAGAGCATTTCTGAGAAACTGTAAAGATTTAAAAGTGCTACTATACTGTGATTCCTAGCACTATAGTGTTCTACTATAGTGTGATTTCTACTATAGTGTGTCTATAGTGAATGGTGTACCATTCAGCTTTCCTTTCCTAGCGACAGATACCATTTCAGAGCAGACTTCCCGACAGTAATTGAACCAGTCAACCACAGTATTTGTGGATCTAGCAGTAAGCTTTGGCACTTCCTCCCTTGGCATTCGGATGCTCCAGAGGTAAACTAGCTCTAAAATTTCACAGAGCTTCAAATTACAGTGGAGTCTTCCGTTCAAATCAGTGTAATGGAAGTACTCGTTCCCTTTCTTACTGATTGAACGGACTCACAACCATTTCTTTTGCACCTCCATACCGGCACATGTCCATGGACCTTCTTGTTCGTCAACATCACTAGACCATCGCACTTGCTGCGACCATGTTGGAGGAGATATCGTGACGACATTTCTTCATTCTGCACCACTCCAGTATAAAACTCTTTAACATTTTTTGTAAGAGTATGTTTGTTTCTACTGGTTTAAACAGCTAATCTTAATGGAAATTTTAATGAAATAGAAGGTGCATTACTTTTTTTTTAGTAGGGGCGGTAAAGTATAGTAGGCATAAAGTAACTTGATTTGTATAGGTATTACCAACATTTAACCCCAGAACACCCACTAATATCCTAGCATTGATGTTTTTTTGTTTACCTTTTAGTAGGAACTTTACATCTAAAACAAAATTTTTACAGGGCAGCTGCAGATGGGTAAGATCAGAAGGGTGCTGCAGGTCCGTTATTACTGATGACAGTATTTCCTAACACCCCCAAAAAAACATTCAATAAGAGCCCATTGCCTAAAAAGAGTGTGGGGGCAAACTCTTGAAAGCCCAAGACAGCAATGTTTGTTTTTTGTGGAGAAGGACAAAGAAACAAGTGAAATTTAGCGGTGCAACAGTGGAGAATTCTAGTAGGGTCGATAGATTGTAAGCGCTTTAGGGCAGGGTTCTCTCTTCCTCCTGTGTCATTGTTTGCATCTGTCATTTGCAAGCCCTATTTAATCCACAGTAATGCATAATATGAGGATGAATAAAATTTATTGATAAAAACACAACTTTGGATTTCAGGGCAACATTGTATTACTTTAACAATTGATTGGCATCACAACTGTTCTAGATTTTAGCAAAGGAAAGGGATAAATCATCCACAGAGCTTGTACCTTCAAAAACAAAATTTGTAAATAGCAATTTTAAGTCAGAGATGTCCTCAATAATCCTGAGCTCAACTATACTTCTTTAACTGATGCATGTAATTAAATTAAGACAATAAAAAATACCTGAAGTGCATCTTGTGCTCAGTGATTGCTACAGCAAAATTAAAATGCAAATACGGACTATGTTACTAGTGAACATTTTCCCTCAACTCACAAACACAACACAATGAGGCATAGATCTGTGTATTTAGTGCACTTTATTTCAGCAACTTTACTGTTCAACATAAAGCACTGTATTGGTCTAATACCAAATACAGACAGCTGCATACGTGAAGTTTGTGGGTGCCAAATTAATCTTGACAAAGGCATATTGAAATACATTTCTTTTGACATGTTAAGATGATAACAGAGAGATGACTCATAGTACAAATTCCAGAAGAAAAAAAAACAGAGCAAGTGGTGGTGGTTAAAAAAATAAAACACAGAAACACACACTACATACAAGTCGAACTGGACAGGAGTCCAATCAAGAAGTCGATGTTTGCCTTTCAGTGTTAGCACTGCTGGCTTAGCCCTGCCTCACTGTTAGCAATTAAAGTGGACAAGAGAGATGAGAGATGGCCTAATGCTGCTCAACGATCCCTTCTCCAAGTGATCAACTAAAGGCAGAAAAGCAAAAATATGGTGCTGAAGGGAGTGGGGGACGACGTTCCCTGCCGATATGAGAGCTAGATGAAAGATTCATTGCTTCCGTTTATGTGTGTGCAATTCGGAACACATATTGGGACACATACTTCCTACAAGTAGAGTCCTTAAATAATGACAACCAAAGCAGCTCCGAAGACATGACTGTCAAAGTCCATACATACCTATGCTTTAACATTTTGACCAATGTGTTCAGTGTATTTGTAGTGACGTTAGACCCATGCAGGAGATAGACCTCCAACAAATTATCCTGGTAAAATCTAACGCTAGAAGATATTTCTTCCATGCAATCTATACACAAGGAATAAACAGCAAGTCCAGCCAAGGTTTAAAAAGTCACAGCCATGATAGGATAGTAGTCTGCCAGTGACAACAGGGTTCATAAGAAAGCTTCTAACAATTTAATAGTGGGGTCATTTAGTCCTGATCCTCCAGTTTCCGAGTGGTGCCTCTTCAGACATGAGCTCATCAGGCAAAGACTGGAGTGAGAGAATCTCTGTGAATCTCTCAGAAGCCACGGGCGAGATACATAAACTGGATTAAAGCGTGCAGAAGGATGCTTCTAACTGCCTCTGCTGCCAGAGTCAAAAAATACCTTAATAAATAAGGCCATAAAGTTTTGCATGACTGAAGTAAAAGACTCAGCCAAATGTTTAAAGATCAGACCACACTTGACAGAGCTAAAGAGAATTCCAAAGACTGTAAAAGGCTCCGGGCTTCCAGCACACCTAATTCAGAGTATGAGCTTAGGGGCACCTTGTACAGCAGAGCTACAACACCCACCCACCACCACACATGTAATAGTAGGACTAGAGGAGGCTCTCAGTACCAGGCAAGGCATTATATTCTGCTAAAATAGAGCAGGCTGTCAGTGACGGTTAGAGGTATCTAAATTCACTGTAGATACATAGAATTAATGAATCACAGGTAAAGGTTCAAGTGGCTCTTAAGCAGAGGAAGCACCAGGGAGAGTTTTTTTTCTCAATGCCATACAAAAGAGAAAAAAAAAAAAAAACAACAAAAGGAGCAAAACACCACAATTGAAACCGTGGGAAACCAAGAACTTTAGTTCAGTGACACAAGTAACTAAATTAGCTTAGTTAGCTAACCTCAACCTGAATGGCCTTACTGACAAAAAGTGATCCTTCAGACACAGGGCAAGTCTTGATTAAAAAGAAAAAAAAAGAAAGAAAAAAGATGAGGTAAAAATAGGTTAGTCCTCCATACAATGGAACTGAAGAGAATATATAAATGCTTGTAGGACACAAGCAAAAAAACCTAAGCATGCTGGTGGTAAGAGGATTTATTGTAGGCTATTCATTTCAGGGACATTTAACACTGTCTAGATTACAAATTTCCTGCAATATTCTGCTTGTTTCCTTTTCTACAATGATATTTAGGTAAACATTCTTTCTGACCAACACAATTCTTTCAGGTCAATGTTTTAAAACCTTGAAGCTAGGCAATAATGAAATCACTGCCAGGCAAATAATTATCACAATGAAGTCAGCAATGGCAATTCCTGTATTTCTTTCTTGACAAGTTTACTTGAACATATGCAAATTATCTTGACAGAGTTAGTGACAGATTGTCTACATGAGCAAGCTCTTATTTTTTGTCTCCCACAGCTAAAATTGTTAAAATCTAATTACACTTTTAAACCAAAAACCTTACAATTCCCTGTTGAGTAATAAATGAGAGGTGACAACAGGCACACCTAACTGGAACAATTATCCATTTTACTTTATTAGAACAAAAATAAGCAAAGTTTTGTCTGGTTGAAGGATTTGTATTTAGTGCCGGTAGTTTATTAGTTATCTCCAAAGCAACACTGCACCCCGTTTAGTAAGATTCCACTTTCAGATTCTTTTTATTCCTCTGCATATCTGACTGGACTAAATGAAGTTTTAGTAAAGATGGTCCAGTTTGGATTTTGTGGTTTACAATTTTAGTCTTGCCACTACTCTGCAGTTCCTGTTTTCTGGACATTGTACAGCTCACAATAAAAAAACAGAATAAATCTACAATTGTGAAAGGAAATGTGTCAGAACCATGTTGCTTTTTTGATCACTCACTCGTCTTTCCTGTCAATTTCCCTTCCTTGCTGCCTCGCTCAACCATCCAAAGAAACACAGCTCCCCAAACAGGTAAAAGCTGTTCTTTCTTGGAACCTTCTTATTGCTTTTAGGGAACCCAAAGGGAAGCAGCTAAATGAGAATACAAGAACCAGGAGTTAGGGCCTCCCAGAAGCTTATCTGGCTGAGGATTCCAGGCAGAAGAAATATATCCGCAATATCACCCTTCCAGGTTCCTAAATCAGATTGTACACCAACAACCAAGGTGAGAGGCATAAATATGATGGCTGATCTTTTCACCTGTTAGAATCAACAAGTGTACACACTTGACAGTATATAAAGGATACTGCACATATAACCAGGGTTTACCCAGTTGCATACTTTAAGTAAAGGATTTTATTCCAGGAAGTTGATGCTGACCCTGCCAAGTGTCTGTCACAGTAGAAAAGCAGATGAGAACAACATCAAGAGAAGTACTATGAGGTCTTTTAGAGATAATTACTTGAAGTGTTGCATATACAAATTACATAGCATGCACTAAACATGAGCTTTTATTGTATAGCTAATGATTTAAACAGGTTGTTTGATGTAATGGTTCAGACTCTCTCAAATAATACTGAGAAGCATACCCATACACATCAAGACCCTGTGTAGCCCTATTGTACTTTTGGTGGGATCGCTATTGCCAGTTTTCATATAAATCAAACACCCTTGCTACTACTACACATACACTCTAATGTAAAAAAAAAACAAAACATACTGGTATTGGTGGTGGGGGAAAATGTTTTTGTCACAATTTCAAGTGACTAAAAAGCAGTCGTTGCAGAATATTCATGATTCTTATACAGTGTAATCAAATTCCACAACACTTTACAATTTTATTTTTTTTTGTCTGAATATAATTTTGTCTGTAATCTGCCTTCGACCTGCCGCCACCATCTTCTTTCCTCTACTTCACCCAATATCCCACTGCGCAAGAAGTGAGATCAAGTGACTTAGCCTTTTTTAAATAGGGAGGAGGAGGATGGGTTAAACTGTGCATGCGTGAGATCAACATTTTGTTCCCCTCACTGAAAAAAAGGTTCTTCTGCGTATGCCCTAGATCAAGCATGCACAGAAGGAGCAGCCAGAACCCTCCTGTGACAGACATCTGATCATTGCTCCATTTATCTAACATTATCATCTAAAGTCATCTGTTAAAGAAAAATCACCACGTTTCAAACTGGAGCTGAATTCTACTTACTGCATCTCTTGTAAAATCAAAGTCTCCTATGATTCCTCTCTCTCGATTTACAGCAAACACATTGTTTTCATGTAAAGAACCAATAATGATATTGGCTGCATGCAAGGTCTGCATGCCTTGTGCCACCCCACTCATTACTTTTACAGTCTCCTGCAAAAAAAAATAAAAAATCTGAATATCTAAGTCAAGACACACAAGAAATACAAAGCAATACATTTATCTGGTTAATAAGAAAATTACACTTTTTATTTGTTTTAGCTAGCTACTAGGTATCCTTTTGGCAACTTTTTGCCACATAAATACATTGATTGTTGTACCACCTCGCCACTCGCAGATCTTAACAACTTTACCAATACATTTGAGTTCATTACAGTTGAGCTTTTAGCCCTGCTAAACACGTACATGATAGTAACATGAACACTTAGAAAGATGTACTTACATAAGAATTTAAAGGACTAATAGTCTGGACAGTGCTTAGACTCTCCCCAGGATAAAAAGGAACCATCAAATATACCATAGGATCAGTCTGTGAAAACAAAAAAAAATTCAGACATCAATTTGCTGGAACATCTTTTTAGAAGATTGTCAATGACTTGTCCAAGAACAATGATATTAATGGGTACTGCTTCCCCCACCTCTTAGATTGTAAGTTATTCGGGGCAGGGTACCCACCTCCTCTTGTGTCACTGTGTGTCTCATTTTTAACCCCCATTTAATTGACAGTGCTGTAGATTATGTTAGGGCTATATAAATACTGGTAATAATAACTATTAATAATAATATTCATTGCAAGAACATACATGATACAGATCACATACTGACCAAAGAATACTTGCTGTTTTGCAATTATCAAAGAACATTACAAAGGGTTATAAGCTAGAAGCTTTTGTACTGTAATATTATCAGGAGCCCTACTAGGATACATACTTTGCAGAAAAACAGGTAAAGAAGTTCCATTATTCCAGATTCCTCCTTCTGCAGCATCCAAGCTTCATGGTATTCTGCTGCCCTTACAATGACTTGCTCTTCTGTGTCAGCTCCTACTGAATACCCCTGGAAAAACGAACTGACAAAATTAATTCTGGTGTACTTTGACCTGAACATTCTGAAAATGCAAATGGCTAATTTCAACCATATCCACACATTCAAGTTGTCTAAAGAGGTTTGCTTTAGAAGTAACCAAAAGAAACCAGGCCACCAAGGACATATACCAGAAGTTAATCATAATCCTATATTGTTTAGCAAGTAAAGAAAGAACATGGATTTTAAGGCATGATATTCCCCCAGCTTCTAACAAATGTTAATGTACAGCGCTGCGTAATATGTTGGCGCTATATAAATCCTGTTTAATAATAATAATAATAATGTTCTTCAATATAGAGCAACAAGCACATACAAGACCTTTAGCAAGACTTTCTTGTCCTGTATTTCAGTACACAGAAGTGGTCGCTTGCTACTTAGCTCTTTCATTGGTTCTGCATCAAACAGTATCCTCTCCATACTACTTGAAAGAAGGCCCCCAGAGCTCTGCAGAGGTATAAAAATGGGAATAAGCATCACGTTCTACATCTATACAAACAAGTATGGAGCAACAGCAAAGTAAAACTGACCATATACTTCAGTATTCCTGCATCAGAGTACATCAGAGGCAGCTCAGGGAACCACTTCTGCACCAAATCTCTTAGCCGTGCCTTTAGAAACAGTAAAAAAAAAAAATATATACAGTAAGAATATTCTACTTCATATTAACTAAAGTAAATTTAACTTTCTGTGACCAGAGATCAGTTACCTGGGGAAAAACATTTAAAAGACGTTAGTAAGTATAAATACCACACCAGGTCCAGGCATTCAGAAATTCACTTGGATTTAATAAAGTATGACTTGCATGATATGAAGTAGGTCACCCGGTATTAGTTAAAGCTAAAGTTCATTGTGCCTATATTTTGCCTCCCCTGGTTCTTTTTACCCTTCTCATCAACATGCTAAAATTATTCTGCGAAATGTATTTTAGACACAACAACAACATGTAACTATTACGTGCTATGAAATCAGATTACCCCCCTAGCGGTAATCCCGAGTGCGACAGTTGGAGATGGAGATGCAGAGCAGCAGCGTCGGGGTGAGGCGGGAGGATGTGACATCTTCCGGGTGACGGGAGTGGTGATGTATTTGGGGGGTGTGGCCAGGCGGGAAATTTAAACGCAGATTACAATGTTGTTGTCTATTTCATTATTTTTTTTAAATTATTATTTATAATTATGTATTATAATTTGAGATTATAATATATTCAATGAATATAATTATCATACTCTCCTAAAATTTACAGGCCCACAGTATAAACAAACATTTCTATGCAAAGAAATTAGGATCACTTTTTGCATCAAAAAAGTGACAGAATTAGAACGCTGGGGGGGGGGGGGTTTAAGCAATTTCAGGACACAAATGAAACCTGTAAAAACTGCAAATAAATGACAAGTGAACAGCATTCTATGTACAAAATATTGACATTCCTGATACCCTTATAGACCTGAATAGTCCTATAACCAACTGTAGCTTGCTAACTGTACAAATAGTGGAGTAATAGTATAGCTTCAGATAAACTGGTGTATCAAAAAGAACAAACTGCCAGAAAATTCTGAAAAGGGTTATGTTGACAAAAGAATTGTAAATAATTATACAGATTTGGGTTGAATAAAATGTAACTTACATATTCCTCTTGTTCACACTGTATTTCATAAAATATCTTATTCCTTAGCTCAACGATTTCATGTTTCAGTGCACTATGAACCGTTTCATTGTATTCTTCTGACTGTAAAAACAAGTTAGCATGATGAAAAAACACAGGATGACATTTTGAGTAAATGTAGGTGGGTTTAACAGAGGTTAAAACATGATAAACTGTTGATGTTCATGAAAAAACTCTTCTTCAAAATAAAAAAATAAATAATTTCATGAGTAATCTATTCCAAAATATTATGATGTGTTTCTCTGCGATTCCCCTCCTTGGTCAGGGAATGGGAAACAAGAGTTTAAAAACATCAAGCTGCTCTGTTTTACATAAATATACAAGCAAAAAAAAAAAAAATCATACTTCCTCCATGTTGCTGCTTTCAAGCAGTTTCCACCTCAGCTGACCTTTTAGTCCTTTTATTGTCTTTTTGACTGCGATTAAATTATCCACATTTGGATTTTGATTTATCCACTGTACAATATTCATTTTGAACTGTAAAACAAAGGTGTGATTTTTACAGTTTTTAATAACTTAGAAAACTTTAGGAGCATTTCTTAATCAATTAGTTAAGCTAAACAGAAAAAAAAAATATTACCTCCATCCTATTCCACGTTTTGTCCTTTTTTATGAAACTTTATTAAAAGCTATTTCTCAGAAAAACCTATAGGCCAAGCCAATAATAACTACTTCCCTAACAGAATGCCTCAGTTTGTAGCAAGCATTGAGAACATAAATATAAATATACAGCAGAGAGACCTGTTTTCCTCAAGGAACACAATAAAAAAGATTTTATGTTATATTTAACAAAAATTTTTTCTCTCTCTTCCACAAAGGAACTGAACTTTGGGACATCCAAAACCAATCCAACGGAGGGGCCAGCATAACAAACATACAGGCCCAACAGAAGGCTGTCTGCAGCTCAAGCCACCTGAGGGCTCAACTATTTAAAAATGGCATCACTAAAAGGGAAAGATGACAAACAGACTGGTGTGGACTTTTTTAAGAAGGAATCATAAAATATACTGTATGCAAGGCTTTTGCCTCATACCAACAAATGACCATCACCTACAACTTATGTTTTTCCACGTCTCAAAGTCTGGACTCTGGACCTTTGTGACCTCAACCTCCCTAGCGGTCTAATTCAGTCCAAATTTCCACGCAAAAAAATGGTACAATTTTTTGCATGGAAATTTATTTTTCATTGTAGGCTATAATTCTTAGGCATAACTCAACACTAATAAAATTATAAACTTTAAAAAACAAAACACAAAAATCTGTTAAAAAATATTTAAACATGTAATGTAAGGGTACAGTAGCATATATAATATAAATATATATATTATATGAATATTTCTTTGTATTGACTCAATACAGCTATTTTGTATTAAATCCAATACAAAATGATTAGAATTTCCCGCCGATCCGCCTGCCCACACTGACGCATGTACCAACGTCACTGGTAAACCCCTAGATCTCGTTTCTGCACTTTGCGGCTGCAGATCGAGGAGAAAGGACGTGTCTCCCGGATTTGAAGGGACCAGCAGGATGCCAGGGGACAGTGACTTCATTTAAGAAGGGAAGACAGAATATTCGCACAAAAACGATGTTTGAGCCATTTCGACTCAACACACTCTCCTCTCCTTGTTATACACTGAGCTCAACTCAAAACTTTCACCTACCTACCTCCAAGTATTGAAGGCGAAACTTGGGTACCCCATAAACGCCAGACAGAAAGCACAAATACTTACCTTGGTTTATAAATACTCTATCAGTATTAGATATCAGGAATTGAGTTTTAAAATAATTTCTAGATGGTACAGGACCCTGGAGAAGTTACAGAAGCTTCTTTCCCGGGGTAACTGACAGTGTGGCGGTTGTGCGACCAGGCGTATGTAGTACGTATGCTACATATTTTTTTGGTCCTGCCCATTACTGCGCTCTTTTTGGGAACAAGTGAGAAGCCTTATTCAGAGTCACAACACAAACTTTACCATCGGATCCAGCTGCTGCACCACAATACAATTTCAGACATGGGCTACAAGGGTTGCATTATAAGACACCTCATTATTGCTGCCAACTCTTGTATTCAATTTTATTGGGAATCAACCGTCATCCCCAACTGTTGGTCTATGGTTCTATAGGGTTAATGACATTATGATGATGGAAAACCTCACAGCTAGTTTGTGGGGTTGCTGGACATATTATAAGGAAACACGGGAGTTTAGGTGCCACTGGCCGTTTCCGATAGATATATGCGATATTACTATGATCTGTTTTATGTTTTTACATGTCATTGGAGCCTTTGGTCAATACAGGTGCAGATCTTATGTTACTGATACTGATGTTCTATTTTATTTAACCAAAGATTTTTGTTAGACCATGTGATATACTCCTTGTGATGTTCTTGTATATCCTTTTCCCCGTTTTGTTAATGTCAATATGTTTGTTCTTAAAATTTTGAAAAATAAAGAATGTTCATTTAAAAAAAAAAAAAGGGAAGGGAAGACTTTTTACTTTATCAAGATGATAATCCTACTAGGGAGCATGGCAGAGCCAATTCCAGAAACATGAAATATGAGGTGGATTATCTACAGTATTAGTACTGCCCCATGTCTTTATGACCACTCAGTAGCTACAATTGTAGTCGTGTATCAAGTACAAGAGCAGGCCTCAAACCCAAGCAACTTCAAAAAAGATGGTAGCAGATGAGGATCTTACAGAAAATATTTGACAGATGAAGGCAATCTGGCCGCATTCTAAAGATCCACTTGGCTCTGCAGAGTGAAAATAGGAGCAGAAAGTATATATAGTAGGAAAAATTGCAGGACACACCACCTAGCAGATTACATTACTGCTCAGTTTTTCAGCCTTGTTACCTTTTGCAGTAGAACTGGGGAAATGTAAAAGGGGCGCTTAACAGCCGAATTATGTACCTTTTTTTGCTATGGCCTGTCTTTCCTACTCAAATGAGTTTTTAGACTCCTATGATAGCCTATGCATTAGGGAAACAATTCGAGTAAAGCATATCTACCCTGTTTCCCCGATGATAAGACACTGTCTTATTTTTTTTGGAAGGCCAAAATATGCTCTAGGGCTTATTTTCAGGGGGATGCCTTATTTACCCATGAAGAAGACTACAGTACACAGTTATTCCTTATTTTACATTTTTCTCTAAAAAGGGGGGGCTGTCTTATTTGATGGCCCTGCCTTATCATCGGGGAAACACGGTACTAAGGTAAAGGTGTATTTGAAAACAAATGAATGAATGAATAAGGACTGAAATATGTTTAAGTTTGATATTAATTAGATTTTTGTGGGGCTCCAGGAAGAATACATTTTCTCTTAAAAATCAATTTTGACAAGAATTTTCAAGGGTAGTTTTTGCCCTCAAGTAAAATACAGTGGATTAAAATGGGAAGACGAACATGACTATTGTGGTTTTGTTTTCTTTTGACTAGACATCAAAACCTGTATCGGGGACGACACTTTTTACATGCTGATAAAATTATTTTTTTGTACCTCAACTTTTCTACGACTTTTTTCTAGCGCAGAGGGGGAAAAAAAAAAAAAAAAACTAAAGTGTACATCCACACTAGTTAACAGTAAGCAACAGTTTGAGGATGATTTATGAAAAGTAAAGCAAAGAAACCTGAAGCATTGTCCAGGCTTTTGCATATATCAACCTGATTTTTGCTTTGGGTAAGCAAAGTGTACACCTGCCTACATTTTCGGAGAGCACCAAATGGCAATACTTACTTCAACACTGGCTAAATACTTTGATTTGATGGCTTGAATAAGACAAATCTCTTTATTGATCTGTTTTACAACTCTGTTGTATGTACTACGGATTATTGCCCTTTCTCTTTCATTGGGTTCCTGCATTTAATAAAAAAAAAGTACAATTACATATTTTTTTAAAAAAGCCTATTTAAATTTAAAATAGCAGTGAAACCACTATACAAAATGTTGCTATTGGCAGACAAATTCCAAATTAATGTAAAAACAGATATTTATAAAATACACAAACATGAGCTTTATGTTCATACCTCCAGTGACACTTCCAACTCCTTTGAAATGTCAGTATCTGCCTTTTGCATTATACCGTCAATACCCTCTACATTGTCAAAAGATTGCAGGGATTCAGTTGAAGCCAAATCAAAAAGCTGAAACAAAAAGGAATGAACAACTATGATTGTGCCCAGATTTTAATTTCTTTTAAAATAGCCGGCATAATGAAACATTACCTATCCAGATTTTGTTGAAAAATATGGCCTATACTGAATTTAGGCTGCAGAAGGTATTTCAGGAAGTATTTTGGGACTCCACTTAAATTAACCACATACTCCCGTTTGTGGTAAATATGTGACAAAAACTATATGATTACGTCTTCTCATTACCAGTGGGTTTGAGAACTAGGTATACTCATACAGTAGAGTTACACATTCTTAGTTCTTTGGTACAGGATTTTAGAAATAATAATAAACATTTTCATAGAAAGGGCATTTTATATATACCCCAACAGTCTTGATGTGGTCTTAAAGACATTAAAACTTCATGTTATCAATCCCTAATAGCAGTCACTAAAGTCAACACATTCTCACTTTTAGAATCAATTATAAGGAAATGTACCTGAATTGTTTTGTTGTGTGTTCTATCTAGTCTGTTTTCTACTGGTTAATTTCTGGCATGATTTATATAGCAACCGTAATATAAATCACATTTTGGGAAACCTTGTTTACCTGTTTTACATTAGAAAACCATGTGCTGATAATGCCAAGAGATCTATTGGTGTCATTCCTCACAGTGTTAAAAGTCAACAATCTTGCTTGCTTCCATTCATAAAATTCTTGAAATATGGCATCAGAAACCTCACAATCATAGGAGTCGCCATATACTGTTTTGAGTGAATGCATTAGCTTCTTTGTAAAAGAAAAAAAAAATAGGTTGATTAATACAGGCATGCTTCTCTTTTCCTAGCTTGGACATCAAGCATTAAGAAAAATCCTCTGCCCAGTTTACTGGCATGAAACTATTTAAGATTGTATCTATGGTCTTTGCACTGGGGAAATAAAAGACATTCTTTTAGAATTGCGTTTCCAAAGCAATACTGTACATGCACTCATCGACAACATTAATAAGTACACCTTGCTGGTAAATGTTCAACCCTTTTTTCTCTTTAGAACTGCCAAAATTTTTCCTGGCACAGACAATAGGATGCTGGAAAAGTTTCCTATTCCATATTGACCCAATACTATTATGCAATTACTGCAGATTTGTGACTTGAATCCCCCCATTCCACCACATCCCAAAGGTGATCTATTGGAATGACAGACCATTTAAAGTACAGTGCACACATTGTTTTTTTCAAGAAACCGATCTGAACTGAAATTATCTGAGCTTTGACATGGCAAATTATGTGCTGGAAGTAGCCATAAGTAGATGGGTATAGTATATAGCAGTTATAAAGGGATGGACATAGTAACAATAAATAATAAAGCTGTGGCACCAACAAATCTCAGGTTTATACTAAGGGTCCCAACTAATGACAAAAAAATAATCCCTCATACCATTACACCAAAACCAGCCTGAACCATTGGCAACATTTTATCCAATCTTCCATTATCCAATTATGGTGAAACCATGCAAATAGTAACCTCAAGTGCCTTTTCCTAGCTGGCAGGAACGACCCATCTGCTTTAAGGTTCCAGACGACAGTTTTTCTCCAGGGCTTGAAGGCAAAAACTGTATGCACAATAATGTGAAATAGGCAACTTTTGTTTTTTAAATATCAACCTAGATTGCTAAGAGTAGAAGGCCAAATGCACATTTAAAGAGGAAAATGCAACATGCTTTCAGATTTGATTTCAATATGAGGGGTTTTATAAATACTTTGGAGGTGCTTAGGGCTTCCCATGCTACATCAGCATGTTTATGTGTTCCAATGCACCGCTATGGGTAAAAACAGTTTTGATGACTGAATGTGTCCAGGAATTATTTGGGCAAACACTGTAATTTGTTTTTTAAACAAGCCAAACTGTATTGATTTTATTAGGACAAACTGATTTTTTTTCTTTGCAAGGAATATTAAAACCATTAAGGCAACATTAAGGCCCCTGACATTACTGTTGCAAATGTAGTTGTTAGGCATTAAGCAGGCCAGTGACATGAGTTTAAAAAAAAAAAGAAGAAGGTAGGACCACCAATACACAACTGTAAGTAAATGAAAACAAAATAAAAAAAAAGTTCTAGCTAAATAGAATGTCATGGAATATTACCCACAAAGAGAAACTACTCTCTGGTGTATATTTTCACACAGGATTTACTCAAGATATATGCAATTTTCTAACAGGAATAATTGCAAAAGTATAATTCTGGGTGAAAAGTTGTAAAAATCTGTGCAAAACATTTATTATTAAACCCTGGAATGTACAAGGTCAACACACAAAAGTACATACATGAGGCAACTGTGTCACCCAATACAAAGGGACTACAACTAAAAAGGAAAGTTTCCCACTTTCATACCTCCATCTTTGCCAGACGTTCATCTAGTGGCAGTTGTTCAACTTCAACAACAAAGCTGTCAACTGAAGAGTTTAGGGTTTGCTGAATTTTGTTCCGTTTGTCTATAAGTAGGTCTAACTCTACCTGAGAACAGAGAAAATGTGAAATCACACAGTACTGAACTTCCTATTTTATAAAATAACATGCAATACTGTGTTTTTTTATTTTTTAAACCTACAGATCTTCATGAAAATATGAAAAAGCTTTAAATGTACTGCAGAGCTCAAGTGTCTAGAAGAAGCCAACAGTAAGATCAGTGTGACGGATTAATTGATTGTGTGCATCTTTTTTTTAAAAAAAATTGCACATGCTAAATGAGGGATGAGACCTGTAAGTGTCAACCAACACTAGAAGAAATCTATCAAAGAAAATCAGCACAGTCCCCAGATTTTACTCCTCCTGGTCTTGATCAATCAACATCTGCAGTGTCACATTCAATGGTGCCTGGATCAAGGTGCTTATGCTGTGTGGATATAAATGCTAGGATATTCCCCAGAGTGGTAAACAGAATAAAGCAGATTGGACGGCTGAAACATTTTTAGAATTGCAAGATGAAGTCTAGTTGAATGTGAGATAATACTAATTACAGTATACAATAAATGGACTAATTACAGTGTACAATAACCAGATAAAATAAGAACTTTCAGAGATGTAATCTATGTGGATGTTTATATTTTATGTAAGATTAAATGTACGAGTAGTTATGAATGAAACGTTGGTTACCTTTTTCTTTTGTCTTAAATTGAATACAAGTGTGTAATTATTACCAATAACTGAAATTTACAATAAAGAGGCTACTTTTTTAATTCAAGTTTCATCAAAACATATCAATGAGAAAATACTGATAAAGAAAGCAAAAACATTCTATCTGGGTAATAGAATACGTGGGTCATTTTAGTGGCTCAATATATGTTAGCCGAATAGTCTGCAGAAAGCGAAAATGTTGCTAAATATTATTACTTTTGAGGTATGGCGAAAATGTGCACCAAGAACAATACACAAATACAACATATACATAAATTTCACTATTTCTTCAAACAAGTAAACTACATAATGCAATGCTATGATTTTCAGGACTGTTTAAGCTCCTACATCTACAGGATTGAAAGCTCTTACCACATCCATGCAAGCCTGGATCATTTCCTGAGCCAAGTAGTACTCTCGCCAATTGTCTTCTAGTTTATATAAAGTGGATGGAGCAGAAAGCTGCTCCTCACTGACAACCTTAACAGCCTCCAGAAGATCATCAGCCAGACTCATGCACTCATTATCATGTCTGTTAAATAAAGGAAAATTAGTTACATAAAATCAATGTGGCAAGTTAAAAAAAAAAAAATTGGATAAGTAAAATTAGTTAATAAGTAGAATAAATTATTAGTTTATTAGGTAGAATTAAATAACTTCCAGTCCTATTTTACAACTTTACAATGGATTGATGGCATGTTATGAATGAATTATGCTGCATGTTAACGTGTATTGTGTTAGGGAAGTCAATTTATTTTATTAGGTTGCTTAATGCATTGCAAATACTTTATAAGGCAGCACACAGCAGTTACTATGTGTTGTGGTCTGCTGAGACCACCATCAATCAGCAAGATAATGGGATGGACTGTTACCAAATCACTGCAATTCATGCTGTTCATTAAAAAAACGAATGGTGCTGCATCACACGTTAACACATGAGAATATATGTGGGGACTTCACGTCTTGACCAAAATTTACATTAAAAATTATTGCCACATTTAACATGTGGTGGGAAACAAGGAACCCAAATAAGAATGCTGTAAAGTAATGCAGAGGTAGCAAACCATTTTTGTGGCTGTTGCTAGATAAGCTAAGGCAAAGCTGAGGACGAATCTTTAAAACTGTAAGCCGATAAAACCAGCTGCCCTGGGAGACACCCAGAAAAGAAAAAAAAAAACAAGCAACCTTTCGCCTCCTTATTCCTCTATGAAGGTATCTAAGGAGTTATTAGGCACCAGATCATGTATCTGGCAGTCTGTTAAAAGCTCAAGGTGCCAAAGTTACCATAAAGCTTCCTGGTGCATTGAGAGTACACACCCCATTGGCAACTATGGTTTTTCTCAAAGGATTCCACTATACTACTGTACTTTGACGTGAAGTAGGGGTTAGCAGGAGAAACCAAAGCAGGCCTGAGAAGGTACCAGAGAAAAGAGAAATCTGGTTCCCCAAACAGCAACATATTATGCCATTTAAGCTAGTAATATAATTGGTAAATATGTAATATGTTTCTCCTGATAAGTAAGAAAAGTATTGAAGTATAGCAATTACCATCCAATTGGATTATAGGATAACTAAATTGGATAACTTAGTCACATAAGCCTTTTTTAATCAATAGATACAACAGTAAGGGGGTGGTAATCCAAATTATTAGTGTGTATTAAAAAAAATTGCAACATGTGATAAAGAAAGCTTAAAAGGATTCCCAAATCTGGAGAGTGTTTAGATAATGTTATCTGCCAAGCATGTACAACAATGGCCCTTCTGTAATGAAGCAGTGTAAGCAAATCGAACATTAATGACATTTTATAGATGTAAGCCTTGGAGGTTGTGGTTTTAAAGTGTAATTTGTAGGGCCTGATAGTTTCACCCAACAGTCTTATCATGTCCAGTATTTAAGCCACCTGTGTGCAAGAATCAGAGCAACGATGTATTAAAAAAATGCTCCCCATAGTTTAGTAGTACATATTTAAACAAAAAAATAAACATCTTACCTAAGATTTCTCAACATTTCAATCTTAGTTGTTAAATCTTTTAATTTCTTTCCAACTGCAGACTTCAAGCTAAATTCAAGACCATTCATTCTTTGCTCAGATAGCTCTCTCTCTTTCTTTAGGAAAAAAATGGAATTAGAAATAAGTGTCCCAATATTAACTCAAAGCAAACTGTTTTCTTCTGTTAATCCTAAATTTTTTTTCTTAAATAGTTTGTCGACATCTAGGATAATATGCCCTGAACCTATGGAGGATGAACATAGGGCTGTAATTCCTTCACAAGGCCTGTAATTCCTTCACAATGAAGTGATAAATCAGAAATAGCCATCAATACTTTATTGTGAAAACTATAAAACCACTATAAACCACTTTAAAAAATTAAAGTCAGCGTAAAAACCCCAAACATATGCCAACAAAACAAAGAAAACAGAGGTAACTGCATCCCCAAAGTAGTACGTTCAGAAAAAAATTGTAAAAACACTAGTAATGTGATCCCCAGAAAAAAAATGTAATAGAAAATTCCAAACAATACCCTTTTCTTAAAAATGTTTATTAGGGAAAAAAGCAGATGGGAAGAAAAAGCTCTATTTTAGGTAAGAGGAGGTAATTTACACAAATTTTCAACATAATATAAAATGACTGCCTTCAGGGAAACCAAAAAGGAGTGCTGGCTAAGACTAAGCTTATGTTTCAATAGGCCACAAGTGGCCTGTAAGGGGATAAGCAATGTCTTAGATGCCAAACATAAGTGCAGCTTTAGGAACTTGAACTTTGGAGGTACTGGAAAAATGACTAACAATGATGATATCTGCTGCCTGAAGTTGCTCAGGGGCAGCAAATCATCACGAGCAGAGACTGGGTTGCTGAAAATGCAGGACAAAAATGTATCGGTATAAACATTGCGTAGATAACAATATATCTCGCCCCAACCAAAACAGAAACCACTGGTACAGAGCGGAGATTGCCTGAGGAAGGTGGCAGGACAAAGGCAGATTCCAGGAGGGCGGGGGACCCAAACAAAGGCAGCGTCAATTGAGAAATTGGGGCCCTGCAGAAGGAAAGGCAAGTGTGAGTTTTGTTTTCGGTTTAGTTTTGCTTTAAGTTGTAGAGGTCACTCCTCTCTCCTTGTTCCACTAACTGGTATTAATAGTAACTGTCTGGAATACAAGGCTAAACTGCACAAATTTAACACTGTTTACAGTTACCAACCAAAATTAATTCTCTGAACCCATCAATTCCCAAGCATCAAACCCACAATGCTCATTTGCCACATGACTCACTCCTGCACCCCATCCTACTACCACCACCCTTTTCCTGCTCAAGGCCTAGCCACCTACTTTAAAATAAAAGCAACATCATTATTGTTATTATTACACAATATTTGTCAAGCGCCGACTTAGAACACAGTGTTGTACAGTCCAAAGTCATCTCACTAACTGTCCCTCAAAGGGGCTCACAATCTAATGTCCCAAGTATATGTCATTAGTCTAAGGTTATATTTGATAGGAAGCCAATAACTCAATTGCATGTTTTTGGGATGTGGGAGGGAACCTGAGTACTCAAAGAAAACTTTCACAAACACAGGGAGAACGTGCAAACTCATATAGATAGTGTCCTGGCCGAGATTCAAACCTGGGACCTAGCACTGCAAAGGCCAGTGTCTCCGAGCGCCTGTGCTGCCCAACTTAAGTTATGTCTCTCTTACCTTACCACTCCAACCCCATCCACCTGACCCACCTAGAACTCAGCCTTCAATTCTCAGCTCTGTTCGTTAAGATGGGGTTACCTCTATCTACCCACTTATCTCTTCTACACTACGAGCCCCTCTTCTGCTAAAGATGCTAAAGGAAAATATTCAGTTACCCCATTCTACAAATGGGAACCTAAGTTGAACCAATTACAGAAAAACTCTATGAGACAAGATCCTAACTATATCCACCGTGTCTCAACCTAAAAGTCAGACTAACATTCTTTAGCTAATTATAAGGGGCAAGATACAAGTGGTAGCTGGTGCCTCCCATCTGTTGAGGCAATAATGCCCTCAAATCCATCTAGAGTAAAAGAAGTACAGAGGGAAAGAAAAAAGAGCAGTTAGAAAACTAACATAACAAACCTAGCCCACTCAAGCAGCCATGCTGTGGTTGCACTCTAAATTAGGAGTGCAGAATTGTCATCCTATTCTAATAGGATGAGCACCAAAGGAGGGAAAAAAGTGTCAGAGACCCAAACTGAAACAGGAAAACCATCACGCAGAAGAAAGCTATCCTGCAAACATGTGATGAACATTGCTCAATTGTTTAATCCCAGAAAATAAGTTGGCATTCAATAATGTCAAGAACTTGGTAGAAAGTAAAATCTAGGAGGGACTGGGGCTTCAAAGGCAGAAGCAGCAGGGGGCAACGGCCCAGGTTATAAGGTAGCAAACCAACAAACCAAATGGTAGAGGGCTAAAGGCAGATCAACCCTAGACATTATAAACCAGGACCACAGTGTTCCAACACTGATTTCTGATTTCCCAAACCAAACCCCTGTCTCCAGTATGACTACATGAAAGCCAGAAAAAAATAATTTTTTTAGCTATATTAAATCTCTAAATTAGCTTTTTTCAGAAAAAAGGTTTGCCCCATTCTTCAAAACAATACAATAATGCAGTGTTTCCCAACCTTTCTTAGTCGCGGCACATATTTTACAATTAGAAAAATCCCACGGAACACCACCAAAAAGTCAGACACGTAAATTAGCTACCTGCTGCCATCTAGTGGAAGAGTTTTTTTTGGTTCTGCCTATCACTATACATCGCAGGTATAGACAAATGAAGACAATTTTTTTGCAGTAAATAAATCATTTTGGGACCAATTAACTGAAATTGGATAATTTCCCACGGTACACCCGAAGATCTCTCAAGGCACACTAGTGTGCCGCGGAACAGCGGTTGAAAAACACTGCAATAATGTATTACACAAAATACTCTGCAACATAAATATGTCACTGTCAAAAGGCACATATCAGAAAATAGGAGACAGAACAACCTAACTTAACCTAATGGGCCTAAGTTTAACTAAAGCTTAGAACATTTTAAAATGAGTATCGCCAACAGAGTAATGAAGAATCACTAATTTGGCCAGTAAGACACTAGGAAAAAAAGGCATGTAGACTCTTGCCTGTCACCAGTAATTTAATGGCATTAACATATTTGCTGGTGTGACATGGCCCTTAGCAAAAAGGAAAAGGTTGGCGGTTGGTTTACAAAACAATAGTTGCCCAACTATAAACTTCTAAATCTATTTGGCATTAGAATGTCAAAATATTCTGCTGCTGTTTACACATAAAAGGCAGGTTAATTGGCAAACTGCAATGGACCTACCCAACATATAAACATGTACCTTCATATCAAGATGCATTGTCTGTAAATGTTTTTCAAGCATTCCCAACTTTTGCAGCAAGTTCTCCTTCTCATCTCTCAGTTGCCTGTTTTCATCCTTCAGCTGTTTAATTTCATCCAAACTCCTTTGGCCATCTTTCATGCCATTTACTTGAGGAGCCAATCTAAACCAAAATTGCCAACTATAAGAGCTATGCATACAAATTACTAGTAATGCTCAAAAACAGGACATTTTGTGATACCTTGCTGCTTTAAAAATACTTCTTCCATGGTTCCCATGCTGATTGGATACTTTCTGTTCAGAGATACATTGGTTAAACATAGGTAAGGACTTTGGCTCACGCATGGGAAGTCTCTCTACAACTCTGGAAGGCCATGGGAAGCGTATTTCTTCATGGTTTGCAAGAACTTCACGCATTTTATGGGTGCCATTTTGAGAGTCGGGCAGCTTGCATCTCTCAGCAAACCCCTTTTTTACCACCTCCTCTCCAACATCAAGGTTATCAAGCAAAACCTGGACAACAATGGTTCCATCTTTGTAGGCTGTTTTTTTCTGCATAGTGATTTGTTTGTCAGCTATCATCTTGGATAAGAATTGCAAGCCCTAAGTGAAGGATTTAAAAATTGTAAAACTCTTCTAGTTGCCTAAAGCAAACAAAACAATAGTTAAAAGATGGCTACATGACATTTAATTTTCTGCTGAATAGATTTGAAGTCATATTGCCATGTGGTAGACAGCAGGCAATGACTACACAAACTGAAGACAACACAATGTACAGTAAATATGACTATAACCGCAAAAAGCTAGTGACAATACCAGACTGTATATAAAAATCAAACATGATTAAACTAAAAGCTGACTATTTATACAGCTCCCCGTTTTTTTCTCCATTTACAAATACAGAAGCTCTCACTTGTGAGATGTGTTTACAGCATCTGTTCTTAAACTGTAATTTTCCTAAGAAACAGGTTATCAATTTTTAGGCATTTCAGAATGTTATCTGAACAAGTTATACAAATCATAAAAACAGTATTAAAATATTTTTAACACACATAACAAAATACATGTGTTAAACTTTTATGTAAATAGCTAGCAAAAGTAAACAAGTGCAGTAAACTATACAGTACTAGCATAACTTGTTGGGCACAAGACTAAACATTTCAAATAGACAGGAGGAAACTCCCAAGTGTTATTAGTCTTTAGACTTTTTTCATATAAGTATGTTTTGTATCTACAGTATACATATGAATATTATATTACATCCTTAAGAAACATATACATTGCAATATGGTACACTATGTTGCATTTAACATGAAAATCATTTCCCAAGTTTAGGTCTAATCTTGGCTAGAGATACACAAAGAATACCATTAGCTTACCTGCTCAATATCAGAAGAAGAGTGAATCTTAAGACCCCAGAGTCTGTATTTCTGTGCCACAGGGGGCATCTGCAAATGTTCTGGTAGTTCAACAATGTCAGATCTGTTTAATATTTCTGAATTTCCATAGTCAATATAAGTGACAGCACACTAAAAAAAAATATTTACAAAAACAAAATCTGTAACAAATTTATGGTATCTGAATACAAAAAAGTCAAGGTTTGCTAGAATATAGAGGAACATTTAGAAATGCCATGTGTGCCTATGCAGTACCCTTTGCCTTGAATTCTACCTGAAAAGTATCAGTTCATTTCTTGTTCCTAGGCAGTATCGTACCATAAACTTTAGAACTGCAGTGTGAAAAGATCTTAGATTAGTCTAACTAGATTTAGTGAAGTTACTTTTATGCTGCTTAGTGTACTTTCTGTGGATATTTTACACTCCTGCTGCGTTTTGATTACAATTCCACCATTAAGGCAGGTAGCTCTAACAAAGTGGAGGAGACCAGATTTTTCTAAGATGTCCACTTCTATACAGAGACAAATTACAAAACAAGGTGTAAGTTAATAATGGGGAAATACACAGCCTTATAAAACCTTTTGACAACATTGCTGACCACTCAACTTTCTCCCCTCCACTTGGTAGGCATTACTTCCAGTTAGTTTCTCTGAACAAAACCAAGAAAAACATAAAATACACAGTAAAATTCGATTTGTTTTCCCTCTCAATCAGGGTTTAATTTTAAGGCCCTTATGACTGACGACAAAACACATGGAATTGAATTGAAGGCACATTCCGGTGGTGGTAAAGATGTGTTAAATAGATGTGGCCAATTCAATAAAGATTATTGTAATAACCCTTCCAAGCAGTAACCCCAAGTGTGACTCGGGGTGAATAAAAAAAAAAAAAAATAATAATGATGATGATGAGAGCAGTAACCCCAAGTCACACTCGGGGTAGCTAAACCAATAGTAAATCGAGCCTTACCTGATCTGCCGGGGTCCTTCTTCGTGATCCCCATCTTCTTGTTTCCTCCGGCCGGCGTCCTTTGCATCTGATGAGTCACCGGGGAATTCCCGGTGATGTCCGTGCGTGCAGGCATTCTATTCGGGGCGTGGCGGGAATTTCAAATCTATTTCCATTGCATTCAATACAAAATAACTATATTGAATGCAATAAAGTGGATTTATATGTGTAAAAGCAGTACACTGTCCTTCATGAACATTTATTTTACAGTAGATATATTTTACTATATTAGTATGAGTATAATACTTATTTATTTTTTTATATGTCATGTAATATTTTGACATGATTTTGTGTTTCAAACTTGTACTGCTTTTAGACATGCGTGTGACCAGGACATTTAAAGTATAAAAAAATAAGGCTGGTTTAATAAGATTACTGATCCTATTGCAGTTAAAAACAAAAGCACACATGTATTTAGCTAAAATTTCCACTACACCCCAAAAAGGCTTTACCTTGAAAATAGTCATTACACATCAGGGACCTTATCTGCCCACTTCCAATATACATATGCCTCACATGACCTTTGTCTCTACTAAATCTATTCGTCATTCCAAACCAGCATACCGATAAACTGTCTGTGAAACTTTATATCACAGCTCCTATAAAAGTTCTGCTATCAATGTTAAGAGGCATTTGTCCTACTGACCACCACATTAACCCCCCTAGCGGTATTCCTGAGTGTAGCTTAAAACTAAAAAAAAAACCCACTTACCTTGCTCCATTGTCCTCCCCCGTCGTCCTGGGGACACGTCCTTTCTCCTCGATGCAGCGATGATCTGCGGTTTCCCGGTGACATCGAAGCATGCATTGGTGCCGGTGGGGGGATCGGTGGGAAATTCAAATAATTTTGTATTTGATTCAATACAAAATAGTTGTATTAAGTCCAATACAAAGAAATATTCATATAATATATATTATATATGCTACTGTACACTTACATTACGTGTTTATTTTTTAACAGATTTTTGTGTTTTGTTATTTAAAGTTTATTAATAAATGTATTAAATTTATTAAATAATCGGTGAGTTATGCCTAAGAATTATAGCCTACAATGAAAAATACATTTCCATGCCAAAAATTGTACTGCTTTTTGCATTGAAATTTGCACAGATTTTGACCGCTGGGGAGGTTAAGGTACTGAGAGCTGTGGATATAGTATTTATAGCAGGGGGGGCCCTGTAGACCTACAAGTTATTCCAAGGGTTCCCCCAGTTTAAAAAGGTTTAGAAAAGCTTACTAGTCTATCAAACACACAAAATATAAATAAATGGAGGAGAATAAGCACATCTCTACTTTGAATATATCTAAAAAGACTTGATTTACTGCACATCAACTGCGCTCCCAAATGCTCCTATTTAACTGAATTGGAGTGGTTGAGAACTATTCTGAAAACATGTTTGCATTTGGTGGCATTGCAGCACAGTTTTAGTTCTTTTGCTTTCCTCTAGCGCATTAATTACCATTTTTTAAGACTGCCCGCCATGTGCACTTCCATCACTGGCCACCAGTCCTCTTTCATACTTGATTGTCTGCCATTATTCAACTCATTTTCTGAGCACCCAAACGGTCATGAAAACACCAACTTAGAGTGCATCATCAGGCAGAGTTCAAAGGAGTATTTTTCACAGGACCTAATTGAACACGAATATTGGCTTTCTAACCAAATATACAGCTTTATGGTTGAGCAAAGACATAAAATCAAAACTTGTACCACAGTTTATCAGGAGATCACTGGATAAAGTTTAGAAATCGCCTTAATTAAAACAAAGCCTGTAAAATATTTTTTATACCTTTAAACCTTTAACGGTCAAAGCCATATATTGCTATACAGCTGTTAACTGCCTATTTTTTTCCCGAGGGAAAAAAATCTCCATTATAAAACGCTAGGGAGGTGCGGGCGGACGTCTGCTGCGGTGCTCCTGCATGGCGCACGTTGAGACGTCCTTGCTGCCTGCTATCTGGAACTGTGTCGGATGTCCACGGGTGCAGCGAGAGGAAGGCTGGCCTGTGTGTGGAGTATAGTGCTTTATTAATGGAACTCCGGACTATCTGGCTTTTTTGTTATCCAGCCTACCCTGCTGCCACATTAGGCCGGATAGTTCGAAGTCTACTGTACTTTAAAATGTTTACTACACCGGCTAAAGAATGGTCTTGCCAGCTTCGGAGGAGCCAAGTGATAAGTACAGATATGAAAAATCTAAACTTTAGTCTAAGCATTTCAAGATGCAGGGACTACATTATACATTCCTTTTTTTTCAATCAAGTATTAGCCTACCTGTTCATCGTTAACGACATGCTGTAACTTACATCTATACCAACATTTGTCTGCTGAAAACATTCCGCCATAAACCTGGTAAACCAAGACAACATTTTTAGTGAATTGTTTATTATTCAAGAAACAGAGAAATAACCCTAAAACCCATACTCTTGCATTATCATTGTTACCTTCGGACACATAGGAACCAATAATATTATTAGGGAAGTCCTTTAATAGATAATGAAAGTTCCTACAGATCTCCCCTGAGAAGCGTGTTGAAATCTTGCTTTCTCAGCTCTATTGTCAATATCAAATAAAAATTCCAGCACAGAGAGTAGGGTGTGATCACAAAAATATTTGTAACACCTACAGGTAAAGCTGGCAAATGTTCTAATTCATACATCCTTGTCAGATACCATAGCCAGGTAAAGACCATTTACTATCCACAACTGTATTTGAGAAGTTACATTCTGTCTGTGATTTGATAGAATAGATACAAAGCTCAATATAGTGCATGAAAAGCCCTTTTTGCTGTTTGTTTACCCTACTATAAATTGCTGATATGCCTGGGATTACAAAAATGGGGAATTACTCACAATGAAATATATTACACTGCACACTTAAAGCCAAATAAGCATTTACTCACATAAGTAAAAATAAAAACGCAACGTGTGAGTGCCAATAGTGATTTCACAGGTGTATTGGCCATCTGTTATTTGGAATCTCTCCAAATATTAATATTAATATTAATAAATACCCATATACAGCTCGTACCTTATCAACATTGGGGATTCCAAAAACAGGGCTCAGGGTAGGGCAAACTGTGGCCAAAGATTCACTGATCTCCGAAATCTCACGAATTCTGTTAAATGACTAAAGAAACAAAGTTAGTTCTATATTTGCTCTTTGTCAAGAATAAAAAAATATCTCTACAAAAATGTTCTGTCAAGACAATACTTTAAATACTGTTTACCCTTTTAAGGATTTTAGTTTTTTCACCCAGTCATAACTGTACCAGTCCAGCCTACTACTTTTCATCAAAGGTATTCCCTTTTGCTTACTCGGTAAGCCACAGAAAACCACATTTCATACAACAAGGGTAAGCGACAATGCACAGGCTTCAAGACGCAGACTCACCTTGCCAGAGGATGGTATGCTTGCTAAGCTGAATTAAGCAAAGCTCAAAACGGAAAACATTTCATACCTAAATCCCACCTCTGAACTCACTGAAAACATTTCTGTTAGAGCATACCATAAAATCCAATACTTTCAGTCAATTCAGAATGTGAAAATTGGACACTGGCAAAATAAACCGGAATTACTTTTTCTCCCAACATAGCACAGTTGCATAGTGCAAAAACATGTCCCCAGGCTGCAGACATTTGTATTATCGGAAGATATCATTTAAGCAGTTCCAAAGCTCTAAGAAAAATTAGTTTTGGGTATCTGTACAGGTACCCTGTGTTAAAAATCAGACATATTGGAACTGCAAGATCCCAGGAACTCACAAAACCCAGACAGAAAGAATCGAAGTTTCATGTAGAAGCAGTAAAGGAATCTTCCTCAAGCAAAAAAGGGCTAATGTCCTTTCTCCATGAACACTAACAAATAAGGCATGCCAGAAGTGTGAGATATATCCACTATCTGTCCACCAGGCACACAGAAAGATCAATATTCAAGGTAAATTTAATCCTATTCCTGACTAAAAAAAGCATACTTATCTTTTACCTTTTAATTAGTTAATAGGGGAAATGGCGAAACCTATATGCAAAGTAGAAAATCCCTAAAACAGACAGACAGCCTACCTGTCCCCAAAATGTAACAGCATCTTCCACATGAGACACATACACATCATCTACAAGAGGAAAAAAAAAACATAAATAAATAGAAAAAACACAAAGATACATATTAACATTGATTAGGTAGTGATTAAATTTATAATACCTTTTTTATATAAAGAATCTCCATCCATGATGAAAACCTAGTGAAGAAAGAAAATAGGCTTTAACATCACAAACATGAACCCCAATGTTTATTAGAGGAAGAAAACCGCTTTTCTGAACAAAAATGTAAGTTTTATTAATTCATATCACAAGTGCACACAAGCAGCTAAATCCCTTTGGAAGACATCAGGGAGTAAACACGCACACCTGCTTGTATGTGTGGTAATCTCACTGGCTAGAAGAGAGAGGCATTGATCTCACCAACAACTTAGGTTTTGCAGCATTTTTTTTTTAGCAACAAAGGAGTGATGCTTCACTGCTGAAGAAGGTATATGTGTGTGCAATTCTGCTCCACACACACAACTGCTTCTGAGTTCTTGATAGGAATAGTATTATGGATGCGATTTTACCTTTAAATGACCCACCAACAATAGATGAAAAATGCTAAACATATATTTATTTATATATATATATATACCGAGTATGACACAGAAGTGACTGAAGCTAATGAGAATTGAACGGCAGAACATTGCACAGACATTGCACTACAGGAATATAGTGACAGGAAAGCTACAGATCTGTCATAGGAGAATGACGTGCTGCACAAGAAAAAGAACTGCTAATCTGTACAAAGCTATCTCAGTAATTGAATCCTGACCCCAGGCCTCAACTTACTTAGCCGCCCAGCACTGCTCACCTCAGACTGCCCTCCCTGCCTCCCTCTTCCCCGGTAAACGAGCCTTGATGCAAAGATCCTGGTGTTGTCTTCCGAAAGACAACCACAGCATCCCTATAGACGTACAGCAGGGCTGCAGGTAAACAGCAGTGAGGAGTAGGCCAGGGCTCCTGCGACGTTGCCTTTGCGACTGACCAGGAGATCGCGATCAACAATTTCAGCATTTTACATTTTTACATTAAGAGAAGCTGGAGGAATTTATGTTTAAATTTAAACACCTAAAAAAGGAACTAAACTCAAAAGTCCCCCAAAACAAAACAAATACACTTACTTCAATTCCGCAGAGCTGTC
>NC_092862.1:115021870-115044170 GCF_032062135.1 Pyxicephalus adspersus
AAAAAAAAAAAAAAAAAAGTACAGCACAGCCGCCTTTATTCTTGATTGCCTAGGCGATCAATAATGAATGGGAGTGCAGCGCCTCCTGGGATAACTACGTCACGTATCCCGAGAGGCTCTTGGCTGCTCCTTCTGTGCATGCCCGAGCATTCTGGGTATGCGCAAAAGGAGCCCTTTCATCAATAGGGAAAAAATTGCAGATCTCACGCATGTGCAGTGAGATCGGCTAGTTTTTTCTCAATCTTTGTCTACCCAATCTCACCCCTGCACAGTGCGAGATTACGTGACGCAGGAAGAACACCACGGAAGAAGAAAGGAGAAGATGGTGGCGCCTGGCATTCCCTGTGTGCCGGGATGAAGACTGATACCCGGACAATGCGTGATCCAATGGAAGAAACCTACCAACAAAGACTGATCTCCGGGATTGAAGCTAAATGTGATTTTATTGTTTTGGGTTTATTTCCGGTTTAAATCATTGTCAGCAGGAAAGGATGATAAAGCCCCAGATTGTGTAGGGGGGGGGACTGGCTTGATATTAAAGTGATCCTGACACAAAAGCTCAGCTTACACTTTGAGCCCCCTCTTCAAATTTGATATCCTTAGTAGAGGAAAACAATACAGCTGAAAAGTTACACTTACCTTACCACAATCTTCCCTGTATGGTGTGTAGGTGAAGACGACATTACTGTCCTTCTGGAAAGATTACTGAAGAGCAGCTGCAATCTCACAAAATGCTCTTCTCATGAGATTAGCTCCATATTCCACAGGAATCCAACCAGCAGGACAGTGATGCAACAAGTGAAGGCAAGGTGTTTTATTCATTCTATTCCCCTACTTTCTGGCAGATAAGCTGGCAAGCAGGCTGCTCTGTATTGCAGTACAACATGCTAAGTCTCTGCTGCAATAAAATTCCCTTCCCAGCCTGTGTACATTGTGCTGCACATGCGCAGATTCTCTCCATACCTATGGAATGACTGAACACACGTCCACATATGCTGCAGTGTTATCATCCAGGCCTAGTGAAAGATGGCTGAGAACCCCTAACCTAAGGTGAAGATGTCACCACCACCATGGGAGTGTGTACATTTGGGGGTTTGGTGCAGCTTTAAAACAAATGTATAATCTGAGAAATACATTGGCAGCCATCTCTAACCTGCGGAGTATTCTATAGGCCTGGCTGTGAGCTGACCACACTGAATGTACAGCCATGGTATTAATAAATACACCCAGATAGGCAGACATAAAGCAATGGAGGTCTCTATGTTCCTTCAGACCCCCAACAACAAAAATAAAAGTAACGTAGAGACCATAAGAAGTGATGCAAGCTCTGCTAACAAGTTAGAAGGGACCAAACCCGACTCTCCCCGGAAGATACATCAGCAGCACATCGGACCTGACGGCTTACACAGCCCGACTTACATTCACTGTCCGGTCACAGCCCAAGTCACTTTCCCGCACTCCCACCGCCGCCCCTCAGTCAGAGATCTCCTCAGGGAAGTCTCGCGAGAGGACAAGGAAACAAAATGTACGGCGCGCGCTGACTCCGCCCCCGCGTGCCAAGTTTCCGCTCCTGGAGGATGTTGTTAGACTGAACCACCACTAGATGGCGATATTTGAATTCCATGTGCATGTTTCCATACATGCAGGAAGTGTCCATGCGTGATGAATAAATCCCCCAATGATTGCTCTCATTCTGCAGACATGACTCAATACATACTCTTCATATGTCAAGTGACCCCATTACTGTAGTGTAAAGTGAGAGTAATGAGAGGCATGGCATAAGCAGGGAACCCTTATATAAAACTTTGGGCTGGAGTTCCCTGCTATACATGAAAGTAGTTCTGTGCAGCAGTGACCCCATCTCTTTTATATGCAGCTTGGAAAACTCCAATCCAGGGGATTAATATGTAATAGGCACTCATAGTATTGACCCCAAGGGCCTGCATGGAGACTCCATGTGCTCAGAATGTGACACTTCTCATATACCAGAATATGGGGTCATATTTACCAATAAAAAAGGAATGGGGTGTAAGGGATATTATCTGGAATCACACCAGATTGCATAGGGTTTTCCTATACTTTGTTTGCTTGCATATAGAGGTGAAATATAATTCCATTACAAAACATAATGACAGCAAAAGCCAAATCTAGAAGTAATTTTTATGAAAGATGAATTTTATTAAAGGGTCATTTTTTATTTTAACATTGAGCTCCACTTAAGCCTTGCTGTGATGGGTAAGGAGTGAATCTCAATGCAAGGGTGACTGGATTCTATCCAGAGCTCAGCTCTACACAAGGGCCAGGCACTATGCAGAACTGAGCTCACCACTTTTTCTGGAAAAAAAAAACCCTAATATTGTTCTTTCTAAATATTATCACAGGCAACAGGTTCAGTTTTTACTGGCCAGGTAGCAATCCTACACACCAGTGGCAGATGATGAATGCATAGCATGACATTAATACTACCTTTGAACATTTATTTTTGAATGAACATGGCTATGGCATGCTACCATCTGTGTGACCTTGGCTTTAAACATACTAGAAACGTATTATACATAAACATACTAGAAAACCTATTAGTCATAATGTATGAGACTTACCCAAACTTGCAAATTACATTCCAAAAGTGAACCCAGATTTTATTAATTAGGTAGAGACATGCTGACTTTTTTTCATGTTGAAGAGTAACTCCAGGCAACTAATGAAAACACTAAAATTACAAACTTCAATATGAATTCTGTTCCCTTGATACAGAGTTGCCAGAGTGCTCTTTATATGCAAACTGGGTACTTTTTATTAATAGGTAAATGTGTTCAAATGTAAAATAACAATGCTTATTTTAGCTTTATGTAAGGTGGCTGGATTCTGTAAATGGAAACATCGTACCAAAATAATGTTTTATTCCATTGCACTCAGTCCTGAAAAACAACTACAGAATAATTGTCTGTCATTTGAACACACAGAATGATATCCAGTCCTAATGACCCTCATGGGGCACTATATAAAAAAATAAGGAATCTGACATTCCCTCAAACATTCACTGATGGGTATCCATTAAAGCCATTGAAATATGTGGACCTGGAATATTCCCACAAGGGAATGTTTGAGAGAATGTGTGATCCTGTGTTTTATAAATTGAAGCCCATGGAGTTTGTTTTTCATAGCATTATAGATCCTCACCATGTATGTAGTACACATATAGGCAAAACATTTTGTTTTAGTTATAGATGGGGGTTAACACCCCACAAGGTTTTTTTCTATATGTACTAAAGTTATTTTCTTTCATATCCTGTCAAGGAAATTGTCTCAAATTTAAGATTTTCTCTTACCTTCTATCTAAATGGTGAACAAATTAAGGGGTTAACCCCTCCATGGAGGGGCACAGCAATAAAAATTACTCTTTCTCTAAATATATTTTACAAACACATTTCTGTTTATAAAAAATGTAATGTTCACCAAATATTGTTTAGTGTAGAATCAGTCACTGCAATCAATCACATTTTTCTTTTGTGCAACACCCTTTTTTTAGGCAAAAAATAAGGGGGTGCAGCACCGCCCCGTAATTCTCGATCGCCTAGGCGGTCGAGAATGAATGGGAGCGCAAAGCCCCCCGGGATACCTACGTCAGGCATCCCGAAAGGCTCTTGGGCGCTCCTTCTGCGCATGCCGGAGATGCTTAGGTATGCGCAGTAACAGCCTTTTTGCGGAAAGAGAAAATTTTGCCGATCACACTGCGAATGCGTGAGAATTTTTTTTCCATCCTACATCAACCGATCTCCTGCTTGGGTCGGGTGATGTAAGATGAAGAACCCATAAAAAGAGGAGAAGATGGTGGCGCCCGGAGCGCTGGCTCTGGGTTGGTGCTGGACACCCCCGGCGCAATAGGACTGCCCTGCGGTATTGAAGGTGTTTTTTTTTTTTTATTTGCTTTTTTTAGTTTAGTTCCTCTTTAAATGTTACACTAACAATTTACACAAACCATTTCTGTTCACCTGTGTTAACATGACATCCAAATGATAAACATTTTCATACCTGGCAGAGTTATTTTTTTTTTACAAAAGCAGAGAAATGGATAACTGTACCCTGAAAATTTGACTTGTTTACTAAAAAATAACAGAACATGTGATTGTGTCTTAGCACTTCTGCTCTGTAGCCCAATAGCTGTAATATGGAATCATCCAAGGCAGCGTGGTCAGAAGGACCCCACTGGGGGGGGGAAGCACTAGCCAGAGCCCTGGACCGTGTCCCCCATACAGATCGCAGGCTCGGGAAAGTGGGAGGGTTGTATCACTGGACACAACCTGTCCACTCTCCCATCCCAGGCTCAGAACTGCAATGGGAGGGTTCTGGCATTATGACATCACTAAAGGGGAAGCATGCGTGGTCCAGAGACGGAAAATGTAGTGGTCCGTCGGTCTGAAAAGGTTGGCGACCACTGATCTAAGGCACTGCTATCTCAGACTGCTAGTTTTATATGTAAGATTTTGTGATGTCACTAAAGTATTGCTAACTATTGTTCTGAGGACTAGAACAGAGGTCAGCAAACTCCGGCCTTTAGGCCAGATATGGCCTAGTCGGTAGTGGGCCAGGCAGATCCGGCCTACTCCCAGCCGGCAACCCGCGGTGGGGCCAGAATAAACTACTGGAGCAGGAGCCGCTTGCAGCTCTTGAGCCTCCATGTTGTGGCTCCCTACTCTATTTACCATGGCCGGCGTTAACACTTCTGCCGCTGGGGTAAATAGGGAACATTCCTTCTCCCCCGTATGGATTGCGGAGGTAAGGGATTTCCCTTCAGGGACGTTCGTGGTGGGGGCGAGGCCATTAGGGCGGGACTCAAGAGAGAATCCGGCCTTGTGTGCTCCTGCCTACCCCTGAAATGGCCTAGTGGCCAAAAAGTTTGCTGACCTCTGCTCTAGAGTGTGACTCGGGGTGGAAAAAACTAGCAAAAAGCGGTAACCCCGAGTCACACTCGAGGTAACTTTGGGAGCCCCTTACCTCTGCCCCACGCTACAGTGGCGATCGGACGATCCTGCTGTGTGGCCGGTCCGCCAGGGGCTGTGGCCAGGAAGTTTAAAAGCAGATTACCGAGTAATTTACTATAGCTGCTTGCATCATCCGGAGAATGTGACGCTCGCAGCCTCCGGGTGATGCGAGCAGCTTCGTTGGTGGATCTAGGGGAGTGAGCAGGGCGAGGACATTCCCATTGCATCACCCGGCAAGATCTGTGACATCTTCTGGGTGATGCGGTGGAGTGATGGATTCTGGGGGCAGGAAATTTAAAAGCAAGCGCTGTTTTGGAGGAATTTAAAAGCGATTTGGAGTTCCTTGTGGAATCGAGCAATAGTGATTCACCGGGAAGTTTGTCATCAGACAGCGAAAGTGAACTGAGCGACGATTCTGAACCTGAGGTCAGTGCTGTGCACACATGGTGCTCCATGGACCTTGATGCAGACCAGGCAGCACCACTAAGATTTCCATTCACCGGCGCACCTGGGATGAAAATTGAGGCTGAATGCAACGACCCCCTGGCATACCTGAAGTTGTTTTGACAGATGAAGTTATCGAAAAAATTGTTGCAGAGACAAACAGGTAAGCCGCTAATGTGTTTGCTAACTTTTTGAAAATTTTTGGTAATTTTTTGTTTATACAAACATGTATGCTGCTTTGTGTTTGCTAACTTTAAAAAAAAAAATTACGCAAACATTTGTGCTGCTCTGTTTGCTAACTTTTAAAAAAAATTTTATGCCAACATGTATGCTGCTCTGTTTGCTAACTTTTTAAATTTTTTTTATGCCAACATCTATGTTGCTCTGTGTTTGCTAACATATTACTTGCAACCTTCACACTATAAAAGAACATACATAAAATACCTTTATTTTGTTTTATGCAGGTACGCTGGATAACAACAAGGTGCTCCACACCTGATGTTTGCAAGAAGCAGAAAGTGGGAACCTGTGACCAAGGATGACATTTGGCCGTTTATGGGCTTGGTGATCCTGCACAGAGTTGAGGGCAAACCCATGCAGAAGTGGTACTGGTCCAAGAATAAAATGATTACCACTACATTCTTTGGCACAGTCATGCCAGAATACCGCTTTTCCCTCATCATGAAGTACCTGCACTTTGCAAACAATGAAGAATTTGATGAAACTGCCCATCCTGCACCAAAACTCAAGAAAATTTGGGAAGTGTCTCAAATGATTCTATAAAATTTCCAACCAGAATATGTGCCAGAAAGAGATGTCAGCATTGACGAAAGTCTAATGGCTAAGGGGAGGCTCAGCTGGGTGCAGTACATTGCCTCAAAGAGGGCACGATTTGGCATGAAAAGTTATATGTTGTGCGAATCCTCATCTGGCAACATTTGGAATAGGGTACTGTACATTGGAAAAGGGACACAGTTCAACCCCAGAAACAGCCATTATGGATTGGCAACATCTTCAGTGCTATCTCTCATTGAGCCATTGCTAGGTCAGGGCTATTGTGTCACAGCTGATAATTTCTACACCTCTCCTGAGCATTATGAGTTCCTTCTGCAACACAGAACAGATGCCCATGGAACCATTAGGGCTAACCGGCGCAACCTGCCATCAATGTTTGCAAAAGGGAAGCTGAAGACAGGAGAAATTGTTGCCTGGCAGAAAGGAAAGATGATGGCCCTGAGATGGCATGACAAGAAAGATGTGTGCCTGATGAGTACTGTCTATGATGCCTCCACCGTTCTGGTACACACAAAACGTGGGAAAGAAGTGATGAAGCCACAGGTGGAGATTGACTACAACAACACCATGGGAGGTGTGGACAGAGCTGACCAAGCCATGACATTCTACCCAGCAATGAGGAAACAGCAAATGAAGTACTACAAGAAGATTTTCAGGCATCTAGTTGAGCAGTGCCTATGGAACGCCTACATTCTGTACAAAAAAAAAAAAAAAATCAGAGGCCTGTCAATCATTCTGACTTCATTTTGCAAGTTTCCGAATCCATAGTCAAGAACCACCAAACACCATCAGTGGCTATGAATAGACCTGGACATCGTGCTTCCACCGTTGTCAACCCAGAACATCTGACCGGTCGTCACTTCACTGAATACATCCCACCAACCCAGAAAAAGGCAGCACCTACAAGGATGTGCGTGGTTTGCTGCTCAAAGACCGATGAGAGAGGAAGGAAAAAACACAAAGAAACCAGGTTCTACTGTCCTGACTGTGATGTTGGACTTTGTGCAGCACCCCTACTTCAAAATCTACCACCATTTACTAAAAATGTAAATTTTTTTTCTAAAATCTGCATTTAATTTATAGTATTATTTATCAAAAATAATGCACCCTTGTTTGGAAAATTTCAGTGATAAATTTTTGATAAATTACATTGTTGTGGTCTATTTTTTTCATTAGTTTTATAATTATGATTTATAATTATGTATTATAATATCATTTAGGAATATAATATAATAAATATAATTATCATACCCGGGAGTTAATCTAAGAATTAGCTAAGAATTACAGGCCCACAATATAAACAAAAATTTCAATGCAAAAAAAATAGGATCACTTTTTGCATCAAAAACCAACGGAATTAGACGCTAGGGGGGTTAATTCATTATGTGGATCTGTGTGTTTGCCCTCCAATTTGCTGCTTCTGGAATATTGGGCCTGATTTATTAAAGCTCTCCAAGACTGAAGATTATACACTTTCATCAGTGAAACTGGGTGATCCAGAAAACCTAAAATGGATTTCTTCAAAGTAATTTGCTAGCAAATGTTTGCCATCCTGGACCATACAATACAGGTTTGCTGGATCACCCAGCTTCACTGATGAAAGTGTATCATCGCCGTACTCTCTGGACTGACCCGACATCACACAGATATGTAGAGGGAAAGGCATTTTTACTTCATATCATTAGAGCAGCCTTGGGTGCAGTAATTTCCACTGTAATTCTTGGTATTATATTAGTTATTGGGAGAATCACCAAGTGAGGAGGAAAGGGGAAGAATCCTTCTCACAGCAATCTATGTTGCATATATGCTTTTTGCACCTAAACGTAGCACCATTAGTCAGCTTGTTAATTATTGACCATAAAACAATTTATGAAAGGTAATATAACTGTCAGCTTACCCCTTCATCAGAGGTGTAGTCAAATTGCATCCTAATTCAAGCACTAAACTGCAACTTCTCATGTTATAATATTATACAATAGTGGCATCAGGTGGCAGATTAGAGAACATACAGATTTCACCTATAGTTTGATATTGTACATAAACCACTCTGCATTTAACCAGAACTAAAGTTCCATATTTAGGATTCTATGATCAGGCAGGTCATGCCAGGCATAATTTTTGTGAAATAAAATTAATTAGTATGCATAAAGCCCAACTTAACACAAAACCAAACAATGAAAATTCCCGTAGCAATTTGGTTGATAACTGAATGCATACAGCGTACAAAAGCTAAAGCACACATGGAAGGTTCAGTCATGTATGATCATGTGACACAAAGTAGAAAAAACAATAGATGGCAGATTACATTTCTCAGCATCCTTTTATTATGATAGAAGCAAGAGTCTTCATGAGGAGGAAAAACTTGTAGTCAGTAAGCAGTTGTAGGACCATAATCTGTTCAAAATAAAAAGTGAAAGTCAGAAAAATAAAAGTTGTGCAAAGTCCTGTAGCTGCAAAATTATGGGCAGAGTTACACAATGGTTTTTGGATTTTTAAAGTGGAACTAAACTCAACATATACTCACCTATCTCTGTTCCATCAGGGACGCTGCCATCTCCTTCGTTCTCTTCCTCATTCCGATTTTGATTGGTTGGGCAAGAATGACGTTCAGTCCTGGCAAACGCAGGGGAAGCTGGAATTCATCAGGTATCCCCGCAATGAATGCTGAGCTGTGCATTCAATTTGACAGAAGAGGCATCCTTTCTGCAATAAAACCCTGCCTTATGCCAAATTATTAAAGTGAAACTTTAGTTCCACTTTAAAAGTTCAGTTTCAAAATGTATTACTTTTAGTAACTTTTATTTTAGTATATTACATACAGGGCTGTGTAACATGAATACATAATGTCTCTAAACCAGCGGTTGCCAACTGGTGGTTCGCAAGAAAATTTTGGTAGTCTGTGTTTCCGGCCAGGGAAACCCCCCAGAGGGGTCAGAAGAAGGACCCCACTGGAGGGTGCACCGGCCAGAGCCGTGGATCATGTCCCCCATATGGATTTCAGGCACAGGGCAGTGGGTGGGTTGTGTCTCTGGACACAAAACCGCCCAATGGCCCTGATTTAATAAAGCTCTCCAAGGCTGGAGAGGATACATTTTAAGCAGTGAAGCTGGGTGATACAGAAAACCTGGAATAGATTCAATTATTTGCTATTTGCTAGCAAATGTTTTGAATCCTGGACCAGATCTATTCAGGTTTGCTGATTACCCAGCTTCACTGATGAAAGTGTATTCTCCCCAGCCTTTAGAGCTTTAATAAATCAGAGCCAATGGCTCAGACCTGCAATGGGAGAGTGGGCGGGTTCTGACATCATGACATCACTCTGCGGGAAGTTTCTTGCACTTTGAGTGACACACAACTACCCGCGCATGTCTGGTCCAGAGTCCGTAAATTAAGTGGTCCGTGAGGTCCAAAAGGTTGGCAGCGCTCTAAACAAAAGAATCAGTCTTTAAAACTAGTGCTGTTTCATGTGATCCTAACATTTTACTGGAAAACAGGGGAGGCAAATACACTCACCAAACCCAATATATGGTAGCACAAACTAAATCATAACGTCATCAATGCCTAAAAGTAAACCCTGGTCACGTATAATTCAATGGCATAAAAGGACATCCTTTGCCAGAAAAGTTTCCATGTCCATGTTGGTGTAGATGTTGATGTCTTCCGACACATCAAACCAAGTGAATCCTTTCTTTAGCAAAATAGAAGAGTTCCTCCAAATAAAACCAAGCAAAAGCATGGTTATGGTGCAGAATGTTTTAATCCGAGAAGAAAAAAAAAATACATTTCACAAAAGGTCAAAGATTGTGCAACACATCACACAAAGTCCAACCAACGTATTTCGCTCATGAGAGCATATTCAGGGGCTGAATAGTCCAGAATATGTAAATTTTAAAGAGGTTTAACACTTCATATACAAAACAATAGCAATCTATTTCAACCCTGTAATAAAAGGTTGGTTCACATAAAAATAAAATAAGTATAGCAAGTACAGATCAGTTCAATTTTAACTAAAAAAAATTACAATAAACACAAGAATAATTTTGTAAAATCTGAAAAACTTTTTAGCAACATACATATATATTAAATTATTATTTAAAACAATATTTACCCAAAACATAATAAACTCATACATTGTTATTAAATTAAAAGTAGTACCCCCATAAAAAGTTACCAAAAAAAATACAACTACTTTTTATTAACGATTCAAGTCCAAATCTACATTTAAACCAGTAGTAGTAAATTTTCTTGGTTTATAAATCCATAGATCTTTATAAATCCATAGTTTATAAATCCATGTAGAGTTTACATCTTTGACACCACTCTAATCATGTTCTCTGCTTGCCAATGTTTATTAATACCAAGAATTTGAAGGCCTCAGGGTTTACCACGATATTTCAAAAACTGTAAGGACACAATGACTTTTTAGCTTTTCCAATATATTCCTTATGTGCATTCCCATAAATGCTCTTAGTGTGTTTGTGTGGTTCTCCCTACATACTGTAGGCTGAATGGGCATTCTAACAAACAATGAGCATGTATAGAACATCAAGTAATAAATTAATTTTAAATATATAACCTGTTGCCATATAACTAAACTTAAAAAGATCTTTTTAACATTATTATCTCCCATTTTGCATCAAACACCCTTTTATTTCATGTAATCTATAAATCCTAGGTTTGTTTATAACATTAGGAGCAATCAAATGCCTAAGATTTGGAGCCCTATTAAAAACAATATTAGGCTAGGCAGACGTTTTAGCAAACATTTTGTCTTTACGTAGAATTGGCAAATTAGGATTTAAAATATGCCTGGCATCATAAAATGTATTGGAATAAAAAAGAAAAAATGTCAAGCTTTTAAAAATTCAAGCTTCTTTAGGTTTTATTAGTTCTCCAATTTTTTTTTTTACGCTGGGATGCTATATAACCCTTATCAACAGACCATTTTTTTAAATCAACATAATCAATATAATCTATTGATCTACAATTTCTTCTAATGCGGGTAAACTGGCTTTTAGGTACAACAAGAATAGAATTGGGGTGAACTGAATATAACCATTTTAATCAGCGGGTTTAAATACGTTTCTACACAGTGGAATCTCTATTAACAAAAACAGATCCATAGAAACTGACATTAAACTTACCATACTCTACCATTTTATATTAAGTGTATTAGAATTCAACTCGCCAATAGGGCAGCATTGCCTTTCCAAATAAAGATATCATCTATATATTTTCCTTAAAATATTAAATAGTCATAACCCCTATTATAAATAAACTCTCCCCCCAAATATTCATAAATAAGTTATCTAGACTTGGTGCATACTTAGCCCCCATAGCCACACCACAAATTTGTAAGAAATAGTAATTTTAAACTAAAAGAGTTAGGAAGAACTTACCAGCTGTGTAATATATTTGTGTAAATGTCTACAGCGATAATTATCGAAACTTTAAGATACTCTATTTTATAGATTTTGTATCTCTAATAGCAGAAGACATTATGTTGGCAAAAAGGAATATATGTTCTCTCCTAATCTAGATTTAAGGCTATTAATGCCACCCACCATTGGTCTTCTAGGTAGTTTTGTAGGGTTTTATGGACTTTTAGAAGGTAATAGATAACTGGAATATTTGGTGCAAAAGGACAAGATAATTAAATTATTCATTCAAAATACTCTTTCAAAACACCTCTGTAAGCTAAAGCACAAAATGCTTTATAATACAGATCAACCTGATTACCTAGCAAAGGCTTTTAAATATATGTATCCAACAGAATATTATTATTCTCAGTTAAACTATCAGTTTTGTTAGGAATAACCATCTCATCACATTTATTATCCAGCCAAATGAGAGTATCTTCGTAGGAAGAAAGTTCTTTTATCACTCGATAATTACCTGCTGATTTGCAGGTAAGGTAAAGTACACTGAGCTGCATGTACGCAGCTCAGTTCATGATACTGGGTACTCTGGCATTTCCCCCTCCCCAACCAGCTGCTGCTGAAAGTTAGGTCATTCTAGCCTGACCAGTCAAGATGGCTGAAGACCCAAACCTAGGGCAGCGCCTGGTGAAGATGGCAGTGCCCAATGACAGTACAGGTGAGTGAAATGTTATTATAAATTGTAATCAGGCAGGCAAGTAGGTTTCAAAATAATGTAAATATTTAGACCAAGGTAAAGGAATAATCAAGCACTAAGATCTCATAAATTAAATCAATGAGTGGCCATGTAAGCTTTTCAGTCTTTGAAACTTATTTCAGTTATTGAAGATTACCACACATTTGTGTGTTTCCCCCCATTTTTGGTGCAAATAATTTTAAAAGTTTTGCACCTGAGAGGTTGTGGATGTAACTAAAACAACAAAGGTAAAAATCTCAGCTAGTCCAGACTGCTCTCTTTTCCTTTAAGATTTGTTACTGGGTGCTTCTCTGTGATCCGAGCAGTAACAGTAGGGGCACACAGAAGAAGCCTACGCCACTGTAATATAATTTGTGACAGATTTCAAAATGTATCAGATTAGCAGTCAGTGATACGCTTAAAGATTAAGAGGTGTCCACACATTTAACATATTTACCTGTAGGTTTGCAGGCTCAGATTTGGAAAGATTGATGAATGACAGGTAAACCATTTAAAAAAAACTGCCATTAATAAATATATCAGAATATTGGTGTCCTGTTGAAAGAATAAAGTATACACCTAACACAAGTGATTTAACAGTATTTTCACACACGTCTTTTTTGCTTTACAATAAAATAAAATATTAATAAATCTGCAAATATAAATATACAGAATATATTAAAACAAAACTTTGAATATAAGAAGACATTTTGAGACTCCATTACTTAGGCCTCTGGGTGTTAGGGCGTCTGGAATTCAGCCTTTTTTGTTCCTTTTCTTTTTCCAACTGCAAAAAACAATTGCCAGTACAACATGACTAAAGTAAAATATATATTTAAAGCTCAGTATTTTGTATTTATTATTCTTTAAAAGCAGGTATGCAGTATTTTTAATGTACTACTGTGTCATAACAGTTGTTACAATGTCCTGTGCTGGTAGTGGTCTGGACCTCCAGCAGACCAACACCTCGACTCAGACTCCCCAAGCAGTATTGTTGATTGGCACACATTGACAGGGAAGTGGGGGGAGGTCAAACCACTTGTTGAGTAGTAGTTCGTACTTTAATCCTGCTGCCAACACAGGGCATTTTAACATAAGCTGCAGTGAAACAATACACTAAAAACAAAATAAATTCACTTCTGTAACTGTTTGTGCAACCTGACTGCATTACATCAATAATAAAAAAAAAAAATTAAACTAGGTTTTACACATTATTTCCCTATCACCTCATATTACCATTAATCCTCCACGTGCACTATACTAATATACGGTTACAGCGCCATCTTGTGGTTATGCTGCAATACACACTATAGCTTAAAACTTACCCTATTTCTGTTACGACATTGAAGTTTGGACACAAAAACCCTTATTTAAAATATATTCCTTAAGTCCTAAGAGCCCAAAGAATATAAATATAGTTTGTGTGCTTTAAATGCCTCTGTGTACACATGTAAAAAAAAGTGTTTCTTTACAAAAAAAAAAAAAAAGTTTTGTTTTATTAAAAATGATGTACACATCATTGAATGTACTCATCAATGAATATAACATGTTGGTCTTGGCAGAAAATCTGTATAAAACAAACCTGCTGTATAGGCAAGAGAATAGAGGTCTCCACTAAAATCCTAGGCAGCGTTGTTAGCCCTGCATGTCTCCAGTGCTGAACCTCAAAACGCATCCTGCTTAGAATATGAAGGAGAAGAGAAAGTGTTGTGTAGTCTTGCTGACACTAGGCAGTGCTAACAACATTGCTTTGTATTTTAGTGCAGGAAAATGAATGAGTGCTCAGCTTAAGTGGGAATTAAGTGGTGTGGTACTGTGGGTCTTTTACATTTTTCAAAGTACCGTGACACTTCCTGGAACATCTTTCTGCAAGTACCAGCCTAAGGCATTAGTTTTTAGCTTATCTTACCAGCATCTCAAACTGAAAGTAATCTGGTAAACCAGAAGCATAAACTGCTTTAACAAGCCATCTATGGCCAACCTTACCTACCCTTTCTTGGTATCGCTTTTCATAAAAACTCATGTCATCTTCCTTTCTCATCACACTGGACAATTGATTATCGGCAGAGGGATGTCCTAAACAAAATAAAATTAAAAAAAAAAAAGACACTGAAAAGATCCTTTTAACCAATAAAAAGTGAGAATTTTTAACAGTTAATTTTAAAATTATGCATCACAAAAGATTATGGAGACTGCTGACATCTGGTTTGAGAATGCTGATTCTCTGGCTGTCATTCTGATAAACAATGTGGAAATATACAGATATGAAATTAATAGTAGAAGGTGCCCCGGATAAAGAACTCAATTATATTATTTAATTGTGGTATACACTCATATATAGGTAATAAAGAAAACCAATAATGTTTTTTGTTTTTTATAGAAAACTGCTATCCTATATGCATTTCTTAGTGAATGTTACATTATATTTCCCAGAGATCCACAGGATTTCTCCTTCCCCCTATTTAGGGGACCATAGTGATCTGAAAGGGGAGGTATAACTATGCCTATGGGAGCTGATGTGCAGCAGGTTTAGATTTCTTTTTGGTTTGGGTGACCGCAGAGATCTGCAAGAGTTTATTAAAACACACTAAATATATTCATATAATAATGTAAATGATTTATCTAAATGGATTCAGTTTGCTTTGGCTAATAATTAAATATGTTTATTTTATAGGAGTTATATATTGAAAAAAAAAAAAAAACTTACTTTAGATGCCGATATCAACCTAATCTAATCCAACGAGTTACCCATTAGAAACTATTCTGGGAATTGTAGGAATACTTCTATGTTACTTGAAATCATGTTTCTAATTTATCGTTTGTGAAGCTGCTTAGGTAAATTGAAACTTTATCTAATAAATGCATTTTTTAATTGTCAATAATTGTGATGTGTACACACACACACACTCACACATATCTCTATCCCAATTTTTGGTGCCATTTTCTTGACTCTACTCTAATCCCCTGCACAGTGCTCCAAACAATACCACTAATCATCACAGAGCTCTAAATCTCAGGTAGTCCAACACTGCCCTGGACATCAATCAACAGCATGACTGGCTTTAATCAACAGCATGAGTTTTGTTGACCTGGAGCACGGTGCATAAGTAGTATCAGATAACTGGAGACCCTGTAGACAGCGCACTGTGTAAGAGCAGCAGTGCCACTCTTCAGTGTACTGTTGACAAAAGCAGATTTAACAGTAGTAAAAATATACAATGGAAATCAAGAGTGCAATCTAATTTTTATGCAGCTCCCCTCAAGCCCAGACCACTGGAATCTGTAGGCTTCAACTTTTCTGGCAGTGTAGAAGGGAGCTCTACTTTTATTTGAGTACTTCACATAAACACACAAGTGTATCTTAACCAAAAAAGTAATATACTGCAGATTTCCAGCTAGACAAAGTGCTTGCATCCTTTGCTCTGTTCAACCTTTTTTCATTATTTTCACTTTATACTGTACACATCACACATCATGTCCATGGAACATTTTGATTTAACCTAGGCTGGATTTCAAACCTATCTGCCCTTGTTCATCGCCATTACTTAGCAGTTGGTGGCTTTAGTTGTTTATATAAGAAATAAATTACTGTTAGATCTGAACTGCTGGACTCCCCACTAATTCACGGGACAGTGGTGCTAAAGCATTGTATCATTAACTCTATGTTATATGTAACTATTATGTTCAGAGGAAAAGCTGCCAGAAAAAAAACAAAAAAAAAAGTAATTTCATTTGTCACTGAAGTCTTCCTCCTCTGTTTACACAGCAATTAGAGGCTGGTTTCCCACCTCCATAAAAAAGAGAAACTAATGTTATAATCTTTTCAGGTACTTTATAACAACAGAATTTTTTTATATATGCATGGGAAATCTAGAAGAACAGAGGAATCATTTGACAATGATTACAATTTAGGCTTAAAAGGAACTGACAAAGGACACTGCATTTCTGACAAGATTAGCAGGTATTTACTTTACCTTCTGAAAATAGGCCTGAAAAATAACCACTAACCACCACACCTATGGATAGGTCTACTATAGTCTACTATAAAAGACTAAGAATACAGAAGTACTTTTTGAATAAAATCTCCATTTTTTGGAGCTGTGCAAGAGCTAATCACTTGTGCTGCATAGCTTATCAGCCAACAAAGAAAGCTCATCAGTCTGTTGCTTCTCTTTCATCTTCTAGTCACTGGATAGAGGAGGTAAAAGAACTATGGGTCTGGATTTACTCATTGACAAGGCTGTGCTGCATGTCTAAAAACGAATGGATAAAAATATATATTCTTTAGTAAGTAAACCAGCTTCCTTATCATTTTTAATCTGTGTTTTAGCTGGAGTTTAGTATAACATCCTGAAGGCCTGCCTGGCAGGCTAAGGCACTTGAGAGTATGGAGGTGCTGGCAGACATGTAACTAATATTGCTTATGACATGATGTAGAAAACACCAACATTTGTTTGCACTTACCCTGTAAATATTTCATTTTAAACAGTGTGTTATGTTGTTCCAAATATGTAACTTTACCAGTGGCAGGAAGGCTGATGTCTTCCTACTTAACCCCTGTCATTTTTTTAGAATAAAACCACAAATATTAATGTAGTTAGGCAGCGGGACTCTTCGAGAAATCCCCAAAGGAAATCTTCTTGTGCAACTAATTGCCACCATCAATGCTATTTATCTTTCAGGCCATTAGATTTTGCTTACACCAACAACACATTTAGTGTGTACAAAAGCAAAAACAAGTGGAACTGACATGTATAACTGTTATTACAGCTGTCAGATATTGTCAAAATTTTAGAATTCATTTAATAAATGTTTTAAAGGGGTTAATGGAAGCTGTCTTTTCCAGACTTTATAACCACATGCTAATTTCAAGGGTTGTGGATTTAGAAGCAAAGTTAATGTAACTCCACCAACATGCAGACTAAGTTGGGTATAAGTTGCTTCATTGTGGGGGGGGGGTTAGCCATTATTTGCTTTGCAACAGAACCCCAAAATCCCCCTGAACACAAATATTCTGAATGATGGAGAAAATACTTAAAATCACACGAATATATATAGGTGTAGTTACCAGCAACCATTGATGAAGGATGGTATGCTCTTAAAAAAGGATGGGAGCCACAGTCTTCTGATGCTTCTAAAAATCTCCTGTCAGGGGCACCTAAAAGAAATGAAAGCCAGAAAAATTTTACATTCCATGACAAATTCTCTATCAACATCTCTTTGCTGTTTCTACATTCTCCAAACATCAGGCCACTCATTCTGAATACATCACATGAACCCTCCATGTATGCAATTTAACCCCCCTACAACTCCATCTACTGTTAAAAAGTGTTTTTGCTTCTTATTTTTATATTCCTATAGAATTAAACTATTCAGTGGAGTTCAATGTGTTCATCCTGTCAGAAATAGTGTGTAAACTAAAATGTTATCAGCTTTGTCCACTATTTTTCATGAATTATAAAGAAAAGCCCAACAATGTAATGAATATATGGAGAGGAGGAGATGTTAATAGTACAGATCAGGAGAGGAGCCAATGGTAACAACACTACTTCACTATAGATAGAGCGTGGCGAGTTAGCATTGTCACCTTAGGAAAGAAGTGTGGTACTGGCAAAAGCATCTGGTGAAAAATTAAGACTAATGTATCCACCACAACTAAGGACAGGTAAGTTTAGTATTTCATTTTTGTTTTTGTGTTTATTAGCAACTTTTTATTACTTATAAAGTGCCCAGATATTATTAATCAGGGGACACTGGTCCTAGGTTCATGTCTCAGCTAGGACACCTTCTGCATGGAGTTGATTCTTCCTCTGTTTGTGCGAGTTTCTTCTGGGTTGTACAGTTTTTTTACACATCCTAAAAACAAACATATTGGTAATGGGGTCTTACCCGCACAAAAAAATTGTACTTAGGCTAAGTAAAGGGCTTATGGTAGCCATACTGAAATGTCAGCTTTTCTGTGGGACATGGCCATGGATACTGTAAAGTGGTGTATAATAGGTGGACACCACTAGATAATGATTTGTATGGACTAGAGAAATAAAAAGAGAAAACATTATTCCTCCTAAGATTAGAGATGTGAGGATATTTACCAAGTCCCAGTGAAAGAGAGGTTGAATTAGCGTTATGTCTAGCATATTAATTCTAAGGCATTTGTGAGCCATATTAAGTTGTATATTTGTATTAGATAGTTATTGGGGATACTCAAGCCTTCTCAGTTTTATTGTTAGCAGTTGGTTTTTAAACTACTTTTGTGATGATAACAAGAACAATATTCTTCTATATCACAGAATGCCTAATATTTACATATGTATAGAAAGTTTTTTATAATTCATTCATAATATTTTTATGTCTATATTTTTTATGAAATACTACTATGCATGCATTAAAATGTGAACACCAGGTAGATATTAAAATACAGAATTTAAACTAGATGAGAACTTGTTCAAAATATTTTAATGCAATTTAATGCAACTAGGATGGATATCTGCCACTTGCTTACATTTATATGCATGTAAATTAATAATGTCTTTAGTGATAATCAGGTAAGGTTACCCAATATGGCTAAAGTGTAAAGTGTATCTAAACAACACCAGCATTGCTGCATATACAATTAGATGGAAGGTTAGCATTCTGAGCCATTTTGCACAGGACCATCAGTCTACCTTTATAAACGTATTCACAGAATAAGGTGTAAATTACCAGCTGTTATTATCTAGTCACAGACTGGGTTAACCTTGGCCAGAGTGGTTTAACTGCGTTATTATCTACATGGCATTCAGCAGGATCATCTGCTTTGGGAACTTCAGCAGTTGGTGGTGCAAAAATTTATTAACATCAACAAATCTAAAAATGTCAGTTCAGTTACTTGCAGCTCCATTTCACTTCAATCCAGATTTGTCTTAAAATTGATCTCTACTTACCTATCCCACTTTCATCTAGTCTCATATATCCTTCTGCAAGAGAGCTGAAACCGGTCAGGCCCCCCATAGCAGCATAAGGGACTTCTTGGCCAATAGGTTTTCCCTGAGCTAAACGTTCTTCCTTTGTTTCCACCACTGTGTCATGAGCAAACGCTGGCTGAGAACAACCACATGTGAAAGAACTGTGGAATCCAGCACAACTGGAGCCTGTGTAAGGAGATAGGCAAGTCTCAGCACCACTATACTTTATTCACCATAAACAACTCATTATATCCAATATGTTTAGCTTGCGCTAAGATAACCAAGGTCACTTGTGAACAAGCAGAGGACAATCTTCAAAAGTCTTTGGACACAGAGGCCTAACTTGGTATGATAAACTAAACAAAATTGTTTGCTTTTTGTGGACTTGATAACACTAATACGTAGAGCTGTAAACAATCGAAGTATACCTCCAACATGAAATGTGGGATTAATACAATTACTCCAGATAAAAAATTCTTGTTCATACATATTCGATCATCATTATGTTCTGTGGTTAGTTAAGTATTGCTCATATGAAGATTACTTTATACCAAAGCTACAGAATAACTGACTTATGTGCGCCGGACACCAGCACCAAATTCCAGCATAACAGAAATGTTAAAAAAAAAATGCAAGGGATATCTTACACTGCTGAGGTATAATACATAGGCTGCAATGAATAAAAAGCTTCTTCCCTAGATACCTGCCTTGTGCTCACACAATATTTTAAGAAAGATGGCTGCTAAAGAGGGAGTATGTCTTATACTTACTTATCAATGCAAGTTTACAAATGCAAGTAAATGCATTCTTGAGGTTCAAAATGCACCTTTAAAACAAAAACTATATTTAGTGCCCATGTAGCCACGTGAATAAGGCATCAAAAAGTTTTCTGCACTCATCTGGTGTAAATTTGTAACGAATCATTTTTAGTGCATGTGAAGTGATACGTACATATTGAATATTTGTTCCTGTTAGGTTACTATGCTTGCATACAAACACCTTCCCAGCTACACAAATACACAGGATCAGACTTGCTTGGTCAACAATCAATGAATAAAATGATGAAAGGGTATAAGGGTTTAGGATAAAACTGAACAGCCAATCGTAAAAAATACTAAGAGGATATACTATATGTATAATCTGTATATAATTGCCTTTTTAGTTTGTGTTTCCAGGTTCATGCTGTCACTAGATAGCTGTACTACAAATAACAGCCCAAAACCATAAAGTACAGTTTTGGTAATGTGATTGCTGTGACAGTTGGATACAGAACAGTAAATAAATTTTTTGTAAACTTTTTCTTCTTTATCTTGCTCTGGATTCCTCATATCACATCAGTTTTATAGGTAAAATCTAAACAGACATTTGTTTTACTATATTACCAAGTAGCAAAAACTGTGATATTGTTATATATTTCCAATATGTGAGTATATGATATATTTCATGTCTTTTGTGGCGTAGCAAGTAAATGTAAAGTCTATTTTAATATTCAATGATACTTAAACTTGCAATAGACCTTCGTTAAAGTAGTTACACAATTTTCGCTATCTGAAGCATGGATAGGCGCCATCAGACACCAATGGATTTAGCTTTTTTTATGTAAAAAAATAATATGGAATTGCTTAAATTATCCAACTAGCTCTATCACTTTTTTTTTTTTTGTAGGATATCAGACAACTGAGGCAGTCTGACAATCTCTGCTTGGTTTCCCAGACATAAGTTAAGTCATCATATCACTGTGAGCTGCCTAAGGTACTCATGCGGGGACCGGCAAGGCAGTGACCAAAAGAACAGGGAAGGGGGTGGAGTAAAATGTTTCAGCATTACCCTGCACTTTATTTGTAAATTGCCTAAAACAAACAAAACAGTAAAATAAACATTAGCTGGCTAAAGCACCTGGGAGCCCTGTCTAATAAAAACAAAGAAAAGCACAAATCAAAATAAATAGAGCAACTTGCAGTCTCTGGGAAATTTTCCTTAGCAAGTGTTGTGGAGCTCTTTCTTCTGCAGCCTCCAGCCACTCACTGGATACACAAAGCTCTCTGAACTCTACAATTGTTAGGCTAAATAGTGTACCTGAACTCAGGCTGCACAAGCAAGAAGAACCTGGACATGGACCATGTGGTCAGGGAACCCCTTCCATCTCTTTCCTGACCTGCTCCAGGACCCTAAACTGGTTTTTCAACACTACTAATGGAAACTCACTTACTTTTCCTGGACCTTTTAACTCATAAAATGACTGAACTTGGGTCCAATATAAACACTATTGCACACCTTTCCAATCAAGCATTGCGACACCCTGTCACATTACCTATAAATGACTTATTTAATGTATACGGCCAACCTAAAGCAAGGCTCTTTTAACAAGGCTAAAAACCTAAAGATATATTGTTTGACAAATAAAGAAGATAAGGCATATTTTTAATCTTTCTTAGTTTTAAACAGAAAAAAGAGCATACTTATAAAGGGATTTAAAAATCGTCACAAAATCAGAATGGAACAAACCTAGATAATTGGCCTATGAGTCGGGCTTAGATTTGATAAGAGGAATACACTTCTTACATTTTGTACAGTGGTAGGATCCAGCCGGACTGTGGTCATCCGCAAAGTGCTTGCACCTGCACCGAATAGGCTGTGACCCATTCAGGGGGACATAATGATAAGACTTGCACTGGCATTTACTGACTTTACAAGGCAAGTGAATAGGACGTTCCTTGGGAAGCTCCTTAAAATCCGTTTTATGTTGTTTGTACCTAAAAGACAAAAAGCCAGCATAAGAAAGGTTATTTGACAACTAGTGTGTATCTTTTCTATTAAGGTAAAATACTTCTAGTCAAACTATGAACGTATTCAAAAGATGAAACCATAGATCAGGGACAAAGCTCTGTGGATTGTGCAGGGAGACCCAGGGTGAGTGGGACAAAAGAACAAAACGCAGTACTGAATCCAGATAACTTACAAGACTAATGTTGGAAGTGACCAAAATTGATATGAATATGACTTGTATGTAAAGACAATTCT
>NC_092862.1:115044890-115069465 GCF_032062135.1 Pyxicephalus adspersus
TAAATCAAATTCAAGGGAGTGTTCAGACAAAAAGCAGCTGGTATACCTAAATGAGGCACATGCTGCAGAAAAAAGTGGTACAAATGTAGATTCAAGCACACCACAATAGCCTCCGTTTTCTGATCATACTGCCCTGGTTTAGGAAAGGTACAGAAACTTCTACTGTGAGCTTTAGCAGTAACCATGGGATGTTAGCCAAAGTCCTAGATGACAAATTTTCAGCCAGAACTGCTGAATAGCCTTATGAATACTGATACTGATATGTGTCCTATGCCTCAATACATATTCACAGAGTAGTGGCATCTTTACAAAAGGAAAGAACTTAAGCACCTCTATAACCATCCATTAAACTAGGGTAGAATAATTACAACTTAGACAAAGCTGCTTAGTTATTGTCTCAATCAGAAAACACAGGTCAATATCTAATCTTTGTTTACCTATGAAAGAAAAGCAGAAGAACCAAAGCCACACCCTGGAAACAATAATACTAATAATGCTCTCGTTCTCTATGAACTTAAAAAAGGCCTTTGCACACAAAACGCAAGGTATGCTTAAATTGTCTGGCCACAAACATTTATACTTACTTCACTCCCACTTTTTACATTTCTCAATAAAGCAGCACCATCCTTTAATGCAAGATTCTTGGAGAATGCAGAGTAGGTGAAACCCCATGGAAAAGATAATTTAGCCCCTTGCAAGCATGTCTCCTCATGAGATGTTGGCTACTTTGTATGCTCCATGATCTCCTTGGAAGGATTGTGGTTTCACCCTCACATAGATGCCAAAGGCAGAAGACAAGCAGAAAGTAAGTATAACTAACTTTTCTTTACAGGTACAGTTTATACCTTCCAACAGGAGTTGATTTGTGAATGGGGAGGGACCCAATATAACAATATAAGACAATATAAGTGGACCTTGCATTTTCCTGTAAGCTCTAAATTAACTACTATTTTGCTAAATTTCCTTCGTGCTGTTATTGTACTTGCTTTGTCTTACCTTACCTGTGAAATATACACTTTATACAGCCAAAACGAGAGGTGCTTCTGAGATTACCCAAAACCTAAAAAGTTTTACTTGATCTTTTGTGTGATTACCTTGTGTGATCCTTAAGCCTCTAGGACCCTTCTATCTCCTGTGAGCTTCATGCTTTCTGTAATTCTTGACGATTCTTTTGCCATCTGTGGCTATTTGTGCTTCCATGTTCCTGCTTGCTTTCACACTTATCAACTCCTGCTCAATCCTAACTGCTTCTGTTTGCTGCCCACCCTGACGCAGTGCTGACTGTAGTGACTTCATATCCTAAATAAACTTGTGTGGGGATGCGTTTTACCACACAAATACTGGGCGCACAATGAGGCAGATATTTTCAGGCCTTATGATGTAATACTGCACACAGGCAGATCAAAATAATTTCTGGTAGCCAATGCCAAGTTGTACTGCACATACACAGATTGGCCAGCTATACAGTTCCAGTTCTGTCAGAAGTGCAGAAGTACTGCACATGCATGAAATGAACGCTGTCTCCTTGTAATCCTTGGGGGTCCTGCATGTTGCTGTGGCAAACTGTATAGGACCCTGCAAGGCAACGCAGCCATCCAAACAAACTGGAAATTTCTGCAAGTTGGTTAGGAAGGCTGGAACATGAAGCAAGCATGCACACATGGTAAAAGTGAGAAAAAGGAGTACATTTTCCTGTACTGTTGTACAAGCTCCTCTCCTATACTGAATGGTTTACGTAATTTACTCCACTCCCACGATGTGCACAGACGGCTGCAAGAAGTAGGTAGAGCCTGCTTCAAATCATGGATATCAAGGACATTCAAAATCATCTAACCTTTTTCTTCCCTGTCTCATTGCTCCTGGCCGCCCCTTTTACTACTTTGATTTCAGTTCTTTTTATTAATAAAGGTCAGCATGTGTATTTGCTAATACAACCTGCTTAGGAACAAGCACTGCTCAAGACTAATACCAAATTAAGGCATTTTGATATACTCCCGAGAGCTTGCCAATGCCTGTATCAAGGCGGAGGGCTCTTCAGAGTAATACCAAGAAAGAGTAGTAGTGAAAGGTTTTCAGAAAGCACAGCACCCACCTGCCCTCCTACCACCCATGATCAGCCGTCATCATATATAGAAGCATAAAGACCGAGCAACAACACTTTTTAATCTCATGTAACAACATGACACAGGAAACCTTTACCTGTGTGTGCAAAAGCAGGGGGTCTCCGGTCCCACAAGCTTACAGTCCATCCCGTTCGGTGATCTCCAGCTGACAAACAATCTGTTTTGCATTCGAATTGGAAGTACTTTTTTCTTGTATTCTTCATATTCTTCTGGGGTGAAAAGTTTTCCTCCATCATCTTCACCAACAACTCTATTAATAAAACAAAACAAATCCAGTCAGAATGAGGGAGGATGTTACCTATACCTAGTTTCACAGTAAATTTAAATTTTGTTAAATTAATTATTAGTTTGTCTGCATTATAGCAGCAAGGATAAGTTACGATATTTCAGGTTTTTATTGCAGTCTATAAAAATCTTGGGGAGATGTTATCCCACTTTTTATCCCTGAGCAACACAAGAACTGGCACAGATTACATCAGTACAATAAAGCATGCATCTAATAATAAAAAGAAGAATAACTGTATGAAGCCTATTTATAAAGCAGTAAATCTGACATTCAGAAACATCCCCTGGTGGAGAATCTTCTTTTTAATAGCAGTGATTGATTCTACACCAGAGAATTTTTGTGAATGTCAGATTTACTGCTTTATTATTAGACTCCCTATGTTTATATGTGTGAAATGTCCAGCTTTTCTTTGTTTAGGCCACATTAATTGTATACTTAATACAACACACATAGTTCACACATAGTATATATGCATTGTGGTATGTTGCAAATCATTATTCATTGCATTTGTGCATTATGTGTGTTTTGAAAAGCTCCCCAATGAACAACATGCATTGCAGTGCACTGCACTTATTTTCCTGAGTTATGGTGCGTGGTAGATGATTTGGTTTAAACGAGCAACCTGAGGCAGTGTGTCCTAATACACATAGTGGTGTATGGACCCACTTACACATACACGTACAGCTTCAGTGTGATCATGTGTTCCCATAGCATATTACTGTGTGCTTCATTAAGGAAGTCAATTTATTTAAAGCGTACCTAAACTCAGAATTTTTACTTTAAATAAAAGGGTAGACAACCCTCTTTTTTAAAGGACAAATTTAGTTTTTTTTTGTTTTTTTTTTAAGTGCAACACTTTTTTAAAAAAAAAACAGCCCCGTCCACTTAATTCTCGATTGCAATCAACAATGAATGGGAGCACAGAACCTCCCGGGATACCTACATCACGCATTCCGGGAGCCTCTTGGCTGCTCCTTCTCCTCGGGCATGAGCAGAAGGAGCCCTTTCATCAATAGAAAAAAAAAATTGACGATCTCCCACATGCGCAGTGAGATCGCCAAGTTTTTTTCCAATCTACTTCACCCGATCTAGCACCTGGGCAGTGTGATTCAGGAAGAAGAACCCGGAAGAAGAGAGGTGAAGATGCGTCCCCTCTGCACCGGGCCGAAGACAGATACCAGGATGACGCTGAACCTGATGGAAGAAACCTCCCGACGGATAGATTGATCTGCGGGATTGAAGGTAAGTGTGATTTTTTGGGGTTTACTTCCGCTTTAACTGGGTTGTCCAATACTCCACAGTGTTCTAAAAATTGGACCTGCACTATTTTCAGGACTACAGGTTTGATCGCATTCCAATAAAAGTGGACCTAAAATGAAAAAACAAGAAAAAATCATCCGGAGATAGTACTACTTCACAATAGAAACATGCAATGTCTATTTTGTCAAATAACTTACTCCCTAGTTTCAGCTCTAAACTACACATTGCATGTGCCATGTAGTAGTAGCCATGTAGCGATGTGCCATGTAGTAGCTTAGAGCTCGGGTCTGTACCGCCACACACAGAGATAATGTAAACCCTGTGCCCGGGTTACAACATCCAGTGAAAGAAGAGGGTCGCCATCTGCATGGAAGTTAGGTATGGAGACGACAGTGAAGATGGCGGCACCCTAGGACCTAGACGGGTATGTTCCATAATAATTATGGTATCACCTCATCATCCTCCAAAGAATTTATTTCTGTTTTAAAAATTAATGGCATCAATATGAACATGCGGGATGCATGTTACTGTGCATGAATTCCAACAGCACATGTGTGGGCCCTAAAGACTCATTCACACCTTAGCAATGCAGAGTATTTTACTAGATGCTCATGCATTACTATTTGCTTTGCAATGTGTTATAATCGCAATAAGGTGTATGGCATTGGGTTCCTATGATGCCGTTAACATAAAAATGACAACCCAGCACACCAACACATGTTCTGCATTGCCCCACATACTGAAACAAGCAAGTTGATGACAGGCATTGGTGGTATTTAGCCTTTAAAGGGGAACTAAACTGAAAAGTCCCCCAAAATAAAAAAAAACACACCCACACATTCCTGTACATTCATGTCTGCACTGCCGCCATACTGACAGTCCGAGGTTCTGTCACATTCACCAACCTTTGTGTATAGTTCCCCTAACCCCTCCCTGCCTGGTGTCTAACCATATCCTCCTCACAGCCAAACCAAGAGTGGCCCTTCTTCCTGGCACCTAACTTTTCCTTCATACTTTGTCTAAACTTACCCCCTCTTTTCCTGGTGCCATATTATAACCTTCATCCTTTTCTTTGTACCTGTCTTTTACCCTGCTTCTTATTACCTAACATTGATCTCGGTGTCCAACCTTTACTCCCTTTCTGGTAGCTAACCCTCCACAACCTGGTTCCAAACCTTCATCTCTCACCTTGGTTCATAACCTCAACCCCTTACAACTTGGAGCCTAACCCTAACTCCCCTTTACCTAACTTAACACCTTCCAACTTCCTAACCTTCATCTCTCATTTTGATTCTTAAACCCCTTACAACCTGCTGCCCAACCCTAACCTCCCTCAACCCCCTGCAACCTGGCGCCAAACCTTCACCCTGCTTGTTACCCAACCCTAATCCTTCCTATTTGGTGCCTAACCTCAACTCTCAGTGCCTAAACTTTACTCCCCCACTTAGTACCTCTGCAACCTGATTACAAACATTCCTCTCATCCAAACTGGTACCTAACCCTAACTCCTCATCCCCCTTTGCCTAAATTTAATCTCTTCCTACCTAGTGCCTAATCTAACCCCTTCCAAATTGGTGCCCAACCTTAATCCTTTCCAACCCAGTGCTTGAGGAGCCAAACCCCAACTCTCAGTGCCTAACCTTTTCTCCCTTTCTAGGTGCCTAACGTTCACCCCCTTTTTCTTACCTAACCCTCTGCAACCTGGTGCCAAATCTTCACCTTTTATATTGATTCCTAACCTAACCCCTTCCAACCTGGTTACTAAACCCCCTCCACCTCCATTACCTAACCCTAATCCCTCCCTACTGTGTGCATAACCTGACCCCTTCCAACTTTGTACCTAACCTTTACCCTCCTTAGCATTTTCCATTTTGAGTTCAACAACATTGACCAGGATAACAATGGTCATTGTATTACATGTAGTGCAGAATACAAGACATTACCAGTCAGCATACAGGAGTCTTTATAAAACAATGACCATGTACAAATGACTGTGTACTTATGAGACCAGGCAATGTTTTTCCATTTTTCTTCTGCCCATATTTAGGAAGCCCATGCAAATTGTAGTCTTGGATACCTGTACCTGGCGGACAGTGGTACCCAGTGATTCTGTAGCCCATCTGCTCCCAAGGTTTGATATCTTAAACTGCACTTCTGCATACTTTAGTTGTAACAAGCGTTTTTTTGAGTTACTGTTGCTTTTCTATCAACTCTGACCCATATACTCAGACCATTCTCTGGCATCAACATGGCATTTTTGCCTGGCATCAATAAGGCCTTTCTCTGTAATGCCTAGAGATGGTTGTGTATAGAAATCCCTACACACCAGTTTAGTGTACATTATATATCTGCCTGAAATTCCACTTTACTTTTTTTGGTATATATGAGCTACTACACTTGGATGACACTCAGGAATTTTGACCCTGTTTTCTATTATAATTATTGTTTTATTAACATGTAAGTGTTTCACTTTTCTTCTTTACAAATACACTTAAACAGAAACAAATGTGTATAATTTTTGTGTTTGTTTTTTATTATACAGCTGTTGTAAATTGTTGTTGAATGGCTTTGCTGACAGTTTGGTAGAAATTCTCTTCTTGGATTCCAGTACTGTAAAAAGTTGCTCGTTTGGGTCCTTGTATTAAAAGTATTATAGCTTTGTATTATAGCTAAGGCTGGGTCTACATGAACAGTTTTAAAAACGCATATAAATGTTCCTACCATGTTTATATGCGTTTTTATGTCATTTTACAAGTGGTTTAAAGCTTAAATTTAAACTTTTATAAACGCCTATGACATGTTTTACCACGAATTGCCGCGATTTTACATAAGCGTTTATAAAAGGTTTATTTTTAACCCTTTCAGGGAATGAGTACAGGGGTACATAAAACCCCTTACTCATTCCCTGAAAGAGTTAAAATGTGTGTAAAAAATTGGTCGAGGATTTAATGTTTATTTTATTAAATGTGTGTTTGTGTAACTAAACTTTTTTTCAGGTTATCCCAATGACAGGATGATTTCCATGGCTGCAGTCATGACATGAGCACAACCCTGGGATTCCTCCTGACAGTGAGGGATCGCAGGGCACTAGGGGTTAAATGAGGACAAGGCTCTCCATTCACCCCTAGTGCTCTGTGATTGGCTGAGGTTTTACGTTTCTCAGCCATTCAGCACTAGACTTGAATGGGGAGACTTGAGCCCATTCATCTCTAGTGCTCTGTGATTGGCTGAGAAATAGGAAACCCTGATGACAGCTCAAGCATCATCAGGATTTCCCTTGCTCCTGCCAATAGGGGAGTGGAGCAGTCAGCGGTGCTCTGCTATTCTGACAGCTCCGCTCTCCTGATTACACCCGCTGGCCTAGAGGAGCTGTGACATGTGTTCTGTATCTATAACACATACTACAGCTCCTCTAGGGCTGCAGGAGTAATCGGGGGAGCGGAGCGGGAGAGGAAAGGAAAATCCTGATGATGCTTGAGCTGTCAGGGAATGAGTAAGGGGTTTTATGTACCCCTGTACTCATTCCCCAGGGTGGGATGGTGGAGATCTGGGAGGCTCTTTATTAAAGGGGGCTTCCAGATTCCAAAGACCTGCTAAAAACGTTTTCAATGGAAGCTTTCATAAAAAAGCCTAAAAACGCTTGTAAAAGCCTCCATTGAGTTCATTGAGTTTTTATGCGTTTTCCTGCGTTTATCCTGCGTTTTAGTTTTTTAAACGTTGCAAGCAACGTTTAAGAAATGTCCTGGTGTAGATTAGCCCATTGGAATGCATGAGGACTTCAAATATGGGCTTTAAAAGCCTCAGGTTAAACGCTGGGGAAACAGTCCGTGTGGACTAAGCCTAAAAGGACTGTGAGGGAAGGGAACTGAAACTGACTGTATTCCACCTCCCAGCCAGTTTATGAGTACTGAAATAGGAAATAAAGTCCCACTTTTCACCTGTGTGATTCAGGGGGGTGGATATTGCAAAAAGGGACAGGCGATGTCCCTTCTACAATAACTGTTTTTATCTGCCTGATCCTTGTCTAGTTGTCATTTTTCGAGTTGCATATGAACCTAGCGATCCCAACTTCCCCTATGCTTGTTGGGAATGAATGATTTCCAGCATGCTTACCTGGAAGTTGTGTGATCCAGGCCCAGTCAATCAATATGATTGAAGATCATCTTCAACAAGGTGAGTCTAGTGGGTTTAGTTCCGCTTGAATAGTGAGAGGTAAATTCAATATCAAATGTTCCCCTATTCCTAGAACTACCAGGTTTTTACCAGGCTTTCTTTGGGTGATAGGGAATGCATGTAGCAAGTCAAAAGATTAAGACTTGTAAATTACATTGGCAAATATATTTAACCATTGTTGCTGCTGTGTGTCAATTACACAGGATGTATTTTAAAAAATGATAATAGGTATACATTACATGGTTTAAGAGAACAATCATTTTCTTATGTAGAGCCAATGGGGACCTTCATTTGCTAAAATCTACCATTGAGGATTGCTGTATTTTGCCACCTGTAATATCACTTTCAAAAGCAGAAGGCAAATCATAACTTTCAGTTTTTTGGTAAATGTAATACTGTGTAATAATGTACAATAAACTCCAGTATCTGCTTAAAAATATAATGGTCATGAACATAACCAACTAATCATTTTAGAAGATCCATAATATTTTTATGACTGTTTAGTGGAATGGTAATATATTGGAATGAAACAGTTGGCTATCTAGCACAAAGGATTTAGGATGGGATTTGTGAATATTTCACTCTCTGTTCCTGTAATCCCAAACAGCTAGATGTGACATTTTTGCTAACATCTGTTAAAGATTTATCATTGCACTCACAACATTGCACGTCACCCTCAGCTCCAGCAAATATTGAGCCTCAATAAAGGAAGGATTTAGGTCACATGGTAGTCTTACACCTCCCCTCGGGGTCTGGAAAGGTAAGTTCCTTAAGCAGTCAACAATATTGGAAGGCTGCCCAAGGTTAATAGGCCAACTGAAAGCTTGTTGTGACATATAAACATATAGTCTGGAATCTGAGAAGAACTTTATGGAGAAATGGGTCCCATAGAAGTTTGCCAAAACATTTTTCATGTGGTACTAATAATGTTTTGTTTGGTGCAGGTGCTAGGCTTACTCCCACAACTGTGTTTTGTATGTTGGGTGGATGGGGCAAAAGAATTGTTTTGGATTATGTCCACCATTAAGTCACCACCTTTATCCTTCTTCAAACTGGGATATTAATGATTGCCGTATTTATGATGTTATGTCATCCTTAGAATTGGAGCAATACCTGGGGAGTTTTAATTGAGGGGATTAACAAGGCATTACAGCAAAATAAAAAAGACAAAAAATGGGATCATTGACCAATATAAGTCAGTATAATGTACAAAATATGCAATACAATATTTAAAGAACAAAAATTATTGCAAGACACTACATATCTGGCTCATCAAGATTTCAGGAATTTTAGGTTTTGGTAAAGGGAGAGAAAAAAGGAAAAAGTAAGGGAAAAAAAAGGGGAGGGTAAGGCGGGAAGGTAAAAAAGAGAAAAAGGCAGAAGGAGGAGCAACTTCATCATTTATCCTGTGATTACTTAAAGAAATTTAGTTTTAAATATCACTAGAGGTCATTGTTGCTCAATACTAATCAGACAATGCAAACACTATACAGTAGTACTATCTATTTCTAAACCTCTTACCTGACCCCACACTGCAAGTGGTGAAAAAAAATGTACACAAATAACAGTACACTTGTAAGGCCCTGGTCCAGCAACAGGAACAAACAGGAAACAATGACAATATGTGCACAACAAATACAGTGTAATGCACCTGGGCACACAAACCACAGCACACAAGAATCTCTTTTATCAAGCTTTATTGTCGTCAAAAAACAAGGCAAAGGTCTTTCACAGATGATCAGTCCAATAACCGTGGTACAGAAGGATAAGGCAAAGGCAGGTCAGGAATAATCCGAGGTCAGGGTAGGCAGCAGGCAAGAGTAGTCAAAAATAATCTAAGGTCAGGGTTAGGCGGAGTTCAGGCAAAATCGGATATCACCCCAGGTTGCTATTAGTAATGACAGAGATTAGTATGAACCAACAAAGAGAACGCACCCAAGCACACTGTACACACAGAGGCTTATAGCGAGCAATGGTGTTCAGGACAGGTTCTCCTTACATGGCCAAAGTGCCCAATGACCTTGTGCCACCTGGTGCCATTTGATTGGAGGATGACTGAATCCCCTGCGGCCCCAGTGGTGAGGCAGCTGAGTGCCTCGCCCCCGGGGGGTACAAGAGACACACGTGGTAGCATGCACACCTCTTCCCACAGCACCCCTGGGACGTGCCCTACTTTGCACGTCCGCAGAAGTGCTGGGAAAAAGAACATCTCTGTTCACATCCATAGGCATGCTGCCTGGCCGAAAAGTAGGTTGGCCAGAGCAAAACCCCTTGCCAGCAGGGAGAGACGTGCTGCGAGCAGTGCAGCAGCCTCGGCCACGCTGCCTACTGCAGCGATGTCTCCCTCGCCGGCTGTGATCCACAAGGATGCCTGTGGGTTCGCTGGACAGGTAAGTTCCTTACATACAGGAGCCCTTTGAAATAATAAGGCAAATCAGGCAAAAACTATAATTTGAAAATGGTGGTTGACATTAGAACATTCATATAAACCTTATCCTGGCAGCAATGTGACTGAAGAATGGCATTTAAAAAGGTTTTCACCAAAACAAAACTTTAAAATCTTCCAAAATAAAATTTCCACATTGGATTCATTTAGAAAAAAATGTATCTATTATCAGTTAATTTTTTGTATATTGTAGATAAACATCGGGTGAAAAAATGTATAAATAGGCCCCAACAAATTGTAAGATTAATTTCTACCACTGATGTCATTATACTGATTTATGAAAAGAAAAATATTTTCAGAATAACTTTTTTGCAAAACTAAAAAAAAAGCATTAAGAGCATTTAGGAAAAATTACACAACCGAGAAGGCTGATTTACTCAAAAAGCTGAATTGAGAATCTTCACTCAAATTGTGTAAATATTCACGTCTATTATCCAATCATGTAAAAAGAAAAATGAATTTCCTCTACACGTGATTACATGATTGAAGTGAATATTCACATATTATTTACTAATATGCTTTGATTTATTGCTCACAAATGTTAGTAAATTTACTAACATTTGTCAGCATTAAATCAAAGACTACAATATATTTCCTCCTGTGCTATTGTCTGTGTCTATATGTCATTTGCAACCCCTATTTAATGTGCAGCTCTGCATATTATGTTGGTGCTATATAAATACTGTTTATTAATGATAACACTGGTCAACAAACATTTTCTTGCCAAACAGATTAAAGTCATTTTAGGTTATGTTTGATGCACAGATTCCAAATATGGTATTGGTTTTGCTACATTAGCTCTAGTTTTTGAAATAATGACCTCAATATTAAACTCATGGAAAACGAATGAAACATGAAAATTAAGCAAAGTCAAACTAGATATGCCTACGTATACAAAATACATTTTTGAAATAATGTCAATATATTCTATATTCAGTATATTTACAGAACTAATCACAAAGAAGTATTTAAAAAACTCAGTTTGTATGATTTCCCTTTATGCTGATGATCAGGACAATCACGTTGAAGGCTCCAGCAGTATTCTGCCATCATGTGTCTATCCCATCTGCCCTGATACCTTTCTTCCATCACATTTATATCTTGATGGAACCTCTCCCCTTGTTCCTCACTGAAATCACCAAGGTTTTCTGGAAATTTTTGCAAGTAGCTATGAAGATAGTGTACCTTTATGCTCATAGTAGCACCAAAATTTTTAAAGTTTAGGAGCAAGTTTTGTACCAATTGTTCATAATTTTGTGCTTTATGGTTACCCAAGAAGCTCTTGACAACCATGACATAGCTGTGCCAGCTAGAAGCTTCAGTATCAGTCAAGTAACTTTTCAAATTTGAATCATTTATCAGTTTTCGAAGATTCCTGCTTTCAAGTTTCAGTACTTATTCAAGGGAAGAATCTACAAATGTATTTGAAGCAATCACCGTCCTTGTTCAGAGCTCTAATAAATTGCTTAATTAATCCCAACTTTATGTGTAGTGGAGGGAGAATGATTTTTTCTTTGTCAACCATTGGCTTGTTAATGATGTTCGCTGCACCTTTTTTCATGTTTTCCCTTGGAGACCATGTCACTTTTTTCCAGTGATCCTGCTTTGCTCTACTATCCCACAAGCAGCTAAAACATTGGTACTTTGTGTATCCACTTTGCTGTCCAAGTAGGATTAAGAAGTTCACCATTTTTAAATCAACATATATGGACCATTGGTGTTCATGATAGCAAAGCTTTTGTAAGACCATTTTGATATTGTCATATTCTTCTTTAAGTTTTATTAAGTGACCAATTGGATTTGATTCATAGCAGTGACTATTAAGCAGTAAAACGGATTTCAAACTTTGAGTGGAACTGTCTATGGAAAGCCGCCAGTCTTCTGCTCGGTATTCTGGTACTCCCATATGGGCTAGTAGTCCAGGGATGTTACAACAGTACACGAAGTCTCCATCGTCACTGAAACATGGTAGGAGTGTCATTTCTCTTCTCCTAAAAACAGTTATTGTAACTTCCGGTCTCAGGCAGTTCTAGTCTTTTAGTCTGGAAGCTAAAAGTTCATTTCCTTCATATTCACTGCTAACTCCTGGATTACACTCCAAACCCTGTATATCCCCCATGTCAGATCTAGGAATATCATGAAGTGTACTGAACACTGGTATGGGAACATTAGCACCATGCGGCACAGGTCATCTTGCTGATTCCAAATCAGGGTACTCCCACTTGTTTTTCCTGTAACGATTTAAACCTTTTACTTTCACAGCACAAAAATAACAATCATTATGATGATTTTGGGGCTCTCCCCATACCGTAGGTACACCAAATTTCAAACTTAGCAGTTTTCCATTTTTTCCACTGGCATAGACACTTTACACAAGTTTGCATACCATATGGGGAGCCCAATATTTATCTTGGTCCCACAGTTTAATACCAAAATATGTAAGATATGCTTGTTTCACAAATTCTGTAATGTTCCTTCACTGTTTTTGCTTAGAATATTCACCACAAATGTAACAAAATACATTACGGTCATTTGAACATCTTCTTGAAGTACTCATATTTCTGTAAAAAAAAAGAAAATGTATGAATAAAAAGAAGGCAAATGAAATTTTTGATGAAAATAATGCTACATTAATATATAAAATGCAAAACATCAATAAAGATTGATAATAATATGCTGTGTTAACATTTGTTGTTGGTAAAATTCTCTATTCCGATTCCTGTCTCACAAGAACTAAAGCCAATTCAATGAAACTGATGTCATTTCTGGATTCAGCACACCTAAAATACACTAAACATATCGAAAAATCCTTGGCAAGTGAATTTTTTTTGAGCTGTGTAGTTCTTGTCCTACAATTAAATAAACTTGTCTGGTTTGCTGCGGAGAAAAATTTAAGATACTTTTGCCACAAGGTGGCAGAAGAGATCTGTTTGCAAAAATGTCTTCACCAAGCAGTGAATTGCATTTAACTAAAGCAACAATGGGTATATCAATGTTTGTCCATAATATAAAAAACTATATCCTGCAGAAATACAGCCACACATTTTTAGTATTTCTCTAATGGATAGCAGTAAAGTTTATGGAATGGTTTACAAACAGTCAGAAAAATAAGGGCACACATGTTTGTCCCAAGGACTGGAGTTAAGGACTGTTCTATAGTATTCCTCTCCATTAATTCTCAGGTAACTACATAAATCATTTATGGAAAGAAGAAAAAATGGGCTTCAAGTAAAAATTTTAAATATATGATTTTTTATGCTTTTGGTCGCAGTTATTTAAGTTGATGACAGGGTCTGATAAAAGAAACTGTAAATAAAACTCTGCATGTATGGTGACGCTTTGACACCTCCTGATATTAACAAAGCTTGTATTCCCCTTCCTGCAAAAATGGGGACAGTATGCAACATTAAAATATGTAGGTGGCAGTGGCAACCTCTGACACTACCCAAAATTATTGAAACATTGCCTCTCACCAAATCTTAGTGAGTGTTTTCTTGGGGGAGCTATTTGCTAAGGGTGAGGAAAGCTATGTAAAGGTCCACTGGTTTGCGTACTTGGATATTGAGGTGAAACATAGAAGTAGTTGATCAGATCTTTAAGTATTTAGGAATGAAAAACAATTCATGTGTGTATTTAAGTGGTGGTTTCTGGAACACTTGATGTAAAATTACTAGTGGATCAGGACAATCTTAACTTTTAATTTAGAAGTTCCAGGAGCATGCCACCCAAACCCTGAAATTCGGCTGTTTTTTAACACCTGACATCTCAGAACACTGGTCAGGAGCATTGTTAATTAAACAGTACAGAAAATAATTTTTTTTTATTTTCTCCTAAAACACAAAATGTTCCAGGTGCCATATTACTACTATAAAAAAGTTGTACTTTTCCTGAAACCAATACTAAATTAGGATAGGATGGACTAAAATAAAAAAAATGAAAGTCAGTAAATATGAGTATAGTAAAGTGTGTGCGGACTTTGTTTTAGTATATTTTCATTTTGGTTTAATCCATATCAAAGATGTAATAAATTGTAGCTTATGCATCCTAGGAGCTGGTTATATTCATTCTCTTTTTCCAGACTCCTTTATTTTCACCTGGTGATTCTGCAAATAACACACGTCCTACCCCTGAGTGGATATTTTTACTCCCTTACTGTATCTATGGAGAGAGACAATGACACACAGGCTATGCTTGGTTTAGGTTGGTTGCATTGTGCTGTTCCTCCAGTCTACAGCAATCTCTGGGTGTTTTCTTACAGCTAGACTCCCGGTTCCAAATGAAATTTGTTTAAATTATATTAAACCACAGCCCATTCCCTGTCCTGTTTCTGCCTCTGCCACACTCATTTAAAAAATATGAATATTCATATTCTTTCTTTATGGTGACCTAAATTGTACCTGTCAGTCATTTGAAACATTTTAAAGACTTGCCTAAGACTACTGAAGGTGCTGTAAGATGTCAGGTAATATAGTCCAGCGAGCCCCTTTGATTTTGGATCATATTCTTTCTATAAACTCAACTATTACCAACATGGGGCTGCCAGCCTTCACTACCTTTCTAGCGAAGACCAACTATAGGGAATCCCTACTAAAAACCAATTTATTGGGGAATCCAAGGGAATCCCTGTGTTGGTGGTCATTGGGGGAAAACCTTTTTATACTGGTAGCCAGAGTGTTCATGCATAGAGTTGGCTAGAAGACAATCCTTATAGACTGCTAAAAAGATCAAAAGTGTCACACAGCTGGCTCTGCCTGAAAATGTTGGCCCCAGAACAGAGGAAATAAATCAACAGTTACAATAAATCAAAAGGAACCCCTAGCAATCTCTTGAGGAACCGTAGATGACCATGTTTGCCTCACAACAAATTTCTAACTACTTAAATAGGGAACTTTTGTGGCCAGCAAAAACATTCTGATTGTACAGGTGAATAATTGGGTAGGACAGGGGGGCTTATCTATGAGAACAGAGACTAATGGATAAAACCAAGAAGTCAGTTAAATGATTTTGTATTAAAGTGAATACTGGATCAGAGGATAAATACACAGTATAAGGCTTGTCTAATATTTGTAACAGCAGATACCTTGTGGTGCTGGCTTTTAATCATCTGGAAAGATTGCTTGTTTCCAAAAAGATTCAATGAAAGCGCCCTAAAAGAATCAGCACTGAGATAAATACAACTGATACTAAAGCTGCGTACACACTTCCAATTTTTATCGTTGGTAAACGTACGACGAATGATCCTGCACGATATCTGCGAATGATCGTATGGCACCGATCCTGTACATACAGATAACGACACGATCGTTCAAAGATATTGTACACACGATAGATGCGATCGTTTGAACGATACAGGAAGTGACGTGCACCACAGGAAGTGAGCGAACGTTCGTTCATCGCGCATGCTCAGACCATGGACGATCACTGAACGACCGTACACGCGATAGATGGTCAACGATCGTCGTCCAATCCGATCCGCCGGTCTGGTCGTTCATTTCCAACGACTATCCTCGTTCGTCGGCGTCGTTGGTTACTTTTTTTACGAACGAATTTTGGCCAATCGGTCGTTCGTTCGTCGTTCATTTCCAACGATAAAAATTGGAAGTGTGTACGCAGCTTATGGTTCCCTTCTGCAAATGCTAGTGGTTCGTCTATCTGTATTCAGTACTTGGAGAGACTGCCCTGAAAAAAACATGCAGATTAGGAAGGTAAGGGTGTACTTATTGGTGACTTACAAATTAGTTTAATTAGTTTAACAACTAGGTTACTAGAATTTTCAGGAAAAGCTCAGAAGTGGCATCCCCTTCACCCATATTTCTTTTATCAAAGATTCCCTTTATTACTGCTTGTTATTAAATGCAGGTTTGTGTTATACAACACAGGTGTGGCTCACATGATAAGATAAGTGGGCCAGTGAGCAACTATAAAACAGATTACAGATAAAATTTGCATGCAGATACAAAAGGAAAAGTAGAGAAGGTAAAAAGAAATTGGAGGGTGAGAAAAAAATTAAAAAGCCACGTTTTTAGATTTGTATGATGATTCTGTGCATAAACATTGTCCCATGTCTGCTCACCCCTATCTCAATGACTCTTAAGCTGCATACACACTTGCAATTTTTGTCGTTGGAAAGGATCTTTCACGATCCTTTCCAACGACAAGGGACTGCACGATGCATGAACGGTGCCGTACATACAGCACCGTTCATGCTCTATGGAGAGGGGAGGGGGAGAGCGACGGAGCGGAACCCTGCTGCACGCTCTCCCCCTTCCCTTTCATTAGGATCGGCTGTCGTCCATCGTCCGTGGATCCGGCAGGTCGGTCGTTCGGACGATGGACGACACCGACTGTACACACGGCAGATTTTCGCCCGATATTTGGCCGATGCCGATTATCGGGCGATAAAAATCTGCCGTGTGTACGTAGCTTTAGGGCTCTATTTAAACATTTCCTGGTGGGAATCTTCCAGGGTCAAAGTCTTTCAAAGCCAGTAAATTATTCCCACCAGGGAATGTTTGAGGGATTGTCGGATTCCCTGTTTTATAAATAAAGTCTTATCAGTGTGAAAGGCATCAGAGCGGATGGATCCTCAGTGATGACTCAGTTTGGAATAAAGTTCCATTTGGGATGACAGTTTGACATAATTGATGTGCAGCTCTGTATCCCGTTATATGTGGTGGGAGCAAGATCAAGCTTTGGACTTGTCAGCATCCACATCTGCCAGCACTGGCACTACATTTATGGCTTTTGGGGCAAAGACATCCATGTCCTAAGTGGCTGCCACTGTAGTAGTCCCAAAATTTGTATTTGTAAAGTAGTGAGTGCCTCAGAAGCATTATGACTTAGGCTATGTACACACATGCAATAATTGTTGTTAGAAATGATCTTTCAGTGCTGTACATACAGCACCGTTCTGCTCTATGGAGAGGGGAGGGGGAGAACGACGTAGCTGCACCTTGCTGCGTGCTCTCCCCCTTTGCTTCCAATAGGATAGTTTGTCGTCCATCGCCCGTGGATCAGCCAGAACGGTTGTTCAGATGATTGACGAAGGGCGCTGTACACACACCAGATTCCCGTCCAAAATCATCCCTGAGCCACTGGACCATGGGACGTGTGTACATAGCCTAAGTCAGGTAATGCCGGTCATCAGCACCAGACGTACTAGAAGTTCTACCAACAGCAACAGAGAAATGAGAGCATGCCAAATTACATAAATAATGAAATGATTCACCACAGTCTTGTCACTACATACATCTGGTAATCCAAATTAGACTGACCATTAGATTTCAACATATGTGCTCCTCCTATAGCAGTGGTCACCAACCTTTTTGGTCCCACGGACCACTAAAATTACCGGCTCTGGACAGCGCATGCACGGGGAGCCGGGTGTCACTCAAAGGGGGAGAAACCTCATAGTGACGTCATGGTGACATAACCCCGCCCACTCTCCCATCACAGATCTGAGCCTGTGATGGGAGAGTGGGCAGGTTGGACAGAGACAACTTTTTCCTAATTTTGGTTCTGTACATTACCACAAATAATTTTAAATGAAACAACTCAGATGCAACTGAACTGCAGACTTTCAGCTTTAATTCAGTAGGTTGAACAAAAAGATTCCATAAAAATGTGAGGAACTAAAGCCTTTTTTACACAATCACTTCACTTCAGGGGCTAAGAACTAATAGGACATTTGACTTGAAGGCTATTTCATGGGCTGGTCTGGGCAATTCCTTCGTTATGTCATTATCAATTAAGCAGATGAAAGGCCTGGAGTTGACTTGGGGGGGAGAGTGCTTGTATGTGGAAGGTTTTGCTGTGAACAGACAACATGCGGTGAAAGGAGCTCTCCATGCAGGTGAAACAAGCCATCCTTAAGCTGCAAAAACAGAAAAAACCCATCCGAGTAAATTGCTACAATATTAGGAATGGCAAAATCTACAGTTTGGTACTTGTCCAACCATCTGAATTAAAGCTGAAAGTCTGCAGTTCAACTGCATCTGAGTTGTTTCATTTAAAATTATTTGTGGTAATGTACAGAACCAAAATTAGAAAAAAAGTTGTCTCTGTCCAAATATTTATGGACCTAACTGTATTTCAGTATGTTTTGTATGTGTGTGCATCTTTCAGTATATTTGATTCACTGTATACCGTTTTCCTAAGCAAATCTGTTGTAAAGCTTCTTACCTGAAGATCCTATCAATAGATACACTGCAGGTGGATAATGCCAAGCTATTGCCACTGTATTTACAGATCCATTAGACAGATGGATGGCATAAGACTAAATTATCCATGCATGAAATCCACACACACACACACATATATATATATATATATGGGGAAGCATCCATAACTGTTTAGTGGTATGATATATTCTATATATATATATATATATATATATATATAGAATATATCTAGTAGATCTGCATGGTACCCTTATTTTATTTATGCTAATGTTTATGTTGCAAATTTTTTTTCCTATTTTTTGTTTTACAACTGCTCCTTGAATGCATAGAAATATTGGATTTGACACATGAAAATATTCCTCTAAAAAAAGAGGAGGTTCATCTACCTAACACATCCATATGTCTTTTAAACTTGAACTTAACTTTAAACTTTGAACTTTAGTCGGCATCCCAAAGAACCTCAAAACCACCCTCTCCTCCCATTGCCTAATGTCCCTTATTTAATGTATTTACCTACCTTCGCCCTATACTTTGTATACCCCACTACTTACCCCTGTGTCTTCATTACAGGGGCTGCAAAGGATCTATCATAGGGAGGTTCTCAGAAATCTAGAGAATCAGCACAACCCTTTCTCCTGTGCTAACACTGAACTCTGGCATACCTGAAACTTGCTCCATACCTTTCACTATGCTGAGCTCATTTACAAAAACAATTTTTCACTAACCTTATGAGCTCTGAAATCCTGTGCTACTGCCAGACAGCAAAATAAATCACAAGCCTTGGCTCTTTTGTATTGTGTCTGTGGTGTGTATCCTACTACCATGTCTATACAATTCTTACAACCCCATTGTTTTATTGCTCAATTAATTGATTTGTGATCACACTTAGCAGAAGAATAAAAGAACAGGATTTTAAGATTACAGCACTACCTCTCACACACAGTATCGGCACCGGCCATTTTGGACAAACCACCCTGGATAATGTCTACACATCATGCAAATACTAAAGTTACATGCATAAATCAGATATAAGTTACCCAAGATGAACAGTCGTGCTAGACTCATCAGACCTCCATTGCAGATTGATGAATGACCAAGCATGAAACAACCACTGTTCACTATGGTGGAGAGAGCAGCAGACTGCCACTCATTTATCATCCCCCTCTCCTCTCTATTGAACAGAACAGAACAGCCCAATATGTACAACTGCCATTCATTCATCTGTCACTGAAAATGATCTTGAAAGCTCTTACGTTCAATGGACAGCTGGAGAGGAAAGGCTTGGATGATCCTTGTAGTTCTCAGACAAGAAATGAGGAGGGCTAAAGACACCTGCGACCGCTTCTAAAGCTTGTTGTGTAGACATCACTGTGTACAGGAAAACTGAACCAATTGCTTTTTGAATAAGAGAAGACAAGTGTGCAAAAAAGATATGACCAGAGTTCAACTTTAAAACACACACACACATATATATATATATATATATATATATATATATATATATATATATACACACACATATACACATATATATATATATATATATATACACACACACACACACACACACAGAATTACTCACTGCAATGCTGCTGTATTACATTGTTTTTAGAAGACAATGTTTAATTAACCCCACTAGGTGTATTTAACAATGCTAAATATAAATGTGTATTTATATTATAATTGCTGTTTGAACACATTGCTATCATACCAAGAAATTCCCTATAGACTGTCTTCCTTTTATCTACTGTTGTTTTGTCTTGGGATGAGGGCGTACCTCACAATAGTAAACATGAAAAAGATCCCTCCTACTAGGACATTGCTACTGATTCCCAGTACTTTGGGTGGCTTTCGTTCTTCATGTGGAGCTAACCCTGTGAGGAGATTCCCGGGGGAACTGGGAACACTGAGCCTGGGAGGCAAACACTATTGCCTTTTTTTTCATGGTAGAGACATTTTTCTATGGGTTAAAGGTAATGAATCAGTAATGGGGAAAATAAAGTTGTCAATTTGACTTTTACCAAGCGTTGATCACTGTCATTTTGAAACACACACACCTGTATAATTCACATGCATATTTGGGGAACGTCAGATTACCTACTCTACAAATATGCCCCACAGTGTGTCATGGTGCTGCATTGTGTGGTGGCCAGATTTAAAGATGGGTGTTGTCTTGGAGCACATGATTTTTGTAAACACATTTATGCAACAAAAGTTAGGAAATTAATTGTAAAAGTGGTTCCTAAGCTGAACAAGATGATTTCTGCTCAAGATGATATGCACTTACCTAAGTAAAATACCATCATCACAAACAATAACATTCATTATCTTCATCTTCTTTTAACAAATCAGCACATTCCACTTCTTAAGGTAACATTCTTTCAACGCGGACTTTTGTGGATCTTAAAATTCGGTCACATGGCATTTAATGTGAAAGGTACAAAGCGCTAGAAGACTTCCCTCTGCAGTCACCAGTCTAATTCGGGGGCAGATAGCTGTAGTATACCGAACAGCTCCTAATGACAGCAAATTCTGCTTTGATTATTGGCCAAATGGTGAAGAAACCGGCACTTTTCAGTATCCACCCGGCTGTTTTTGGGTGGTTACTGAAGAGTTGGGTCACAATACAGGGGCAACCACCTGCCTACAGCTTCTTCCCACCCAGCTTAAAAAAAATCTGGGTGTACATTGCAACATATATTTATTGTACCCTCAATCAAGACACCCAGCCAAGCCATTGAAGATTGTGACATAGATTAGTATTAACACCTACTTTGGAAAAATTGGTATGGTTTTAACCTTTCACACAAGCACTGGTAGTTTGTAATGAAATTGTCCCAAGGTTCTCTATTCTTAAGCTTTAGTGTTTCTCTGTTTTTAAGCCTTTACATATTAAGTTATCAGTTCACTGCGAAAGAAGAGAAGAAATAAGTTACTTGCAATATTTCACAATACTGAAACACTCAGCACTGGTGTATGCTCTTAAAATCCCTCCCTGCTGTGACCACTTCATAGATTTCACTCTTGTCAGTGTTCCTTTACTACTGCAGCAATTTAATGGTAATAAAATACTGCTACTCTTTCTTCCAAGTCAAGTGGAATTCGCTCACTGAAGCATTTCTGCAGAGTAGCAATCATTCAATCCAGTGACATGGAACATTTTTATCTTAAAAGTGCAAGCATACCTGTTCATTCTAAATAAAACGTAATCGTAATCCTTAAAACTGGGCATATGGCAATAAAAATGCAGGTGAAAGGTTAAAAAAGATAAGCAGACCTGAAGATTTAGATGGCTCATGCAAACCTTCCGAATATTTCTAGATTGAAAGCTCTTCGGAGCAGGGTCCTCCCCTCCTCCTGTGCCACAGTCTGTATCCGCTTGTCCTTTGCAACCCCTATTTAATGTACAGCGCTGCGTAATATGTTGGCATTCTATAAATTCTGTTCAATAATAAAAATAATTCCTTCAAGAGCCCATCCACACTTGTGCAGGCATGTTATCAAGCACACTGATGAATATTACGTGAAACTAATTAAAGTCTTAATATTTGCTATGTTATAGAGAATATCTAGAAATGTTAATTTTACCTAAATGTACCTTTTGTCTGGAATCACTCCATAAAAACAGCAGTGAACTTTGTATAATAATCCAAGAATGTGCACTTGTAGGGCAATGTGTTATATCTTTTTTACAGTGCCAAAAGAAATTATAAGTTTACATTTTAAGGACATACACATAAAATATGCTACAAAGTATAAAAAATAATCATACCTTAGTATATTAAGGCATTCTAGTTTCTAAGACATCTAAGTGCCCTTGGGCAAAAAACAGCTCTGAGAACCAGTTCTTTTGTAGTTTTCCCCATGAGAACTACAAGAATACTAATATATTTTCATATATCCAGCTAAAGCACACCTTCTCACATCTCTTCTATGTAACGAACACTTCCAATGGCTTCTGACCTTCCCATTAGGCCTTGTAGGACTGCCCCATAACAAGAATGCCAAATTATTGCGTTGATTTTTATCTTTTATTTTGATAGCGCTGACATATTACGCAGCACTTTACAAAGTCCATAGTCATGTTACTAGCTGTCCCTCAAAGGGGCTCACAATCTAATGTCCCTAGTCACATGTTATTATCGTGATCTAAGATCAATATCAGGAAAGGCCAAAAAAGTTACGTCTTTGGGATGTGGGAGGCAACCCATGGAAACATGGTGCTACAAAGGCAATGATGGCTTTGGATGCATTTATATATTAAGTCATCTCAAGGACATCTTTTTCTAAACCAGGAGGTTACAATTACTAGATCTCGATACAACAACCTGTATTTTATTTTATTTCTCATGTGAGCTCAAAAATAATAAGCAGTACAGCAAGTCTTCTATGGTTATGCTTTAACAAATAGTGCAAATAAATACATTCTTTGGGTCACATATTGAGGAACCTTTGTTTGAAAGGATAAGTGTACTTTCCTGATAAATGTTATGTTGCTTATTTTATTATTTAAATCAATACCTTTACAAGAAAAAAAAGTTACTTTAGCAGGATAAAAAAAGATGAAAGATGCTAAAGTGGTTGATTCAGAAATAAAGAGTTGAAATTATAGGTCAATGAGAATGGCCACCATACTAGAGGGCCCATAGGGAGGAGGCAGAGGGTAGGGAATTTTCACCAGAAAAATCAGGATTTTAGTATAACTTTAGCTGATTTATTTGTGCATGTATTGAACAATTTTGACATATGAATTTCACTAAGATTATACTCTGCCCGGCTTATCATTTATAGAATGTATATTTCAAAATGTGACTTATTTTAAACACCAACATACATGCCCCATGCCTGCTTCCAACAGATACAAAATCCCCTATGCCAAACATTGTGTTGTCCTGGGCAATGATGAGAGATCAAGCATTTGCTTCATTAAGTTATGTTTCAGATAGAATGGTGAGGAGTTAAAACGTGCCAGGATTTTATTCCTGTCTGTGTACCCCTAGGGAGATTCATCCTCTCTGCTTATCCTGGTGACCATCTTCACCAGGACTGAAAGTGAGTGAAATTACAGTAACAGTATTAGAGGAAACTTTCCAATGGGGATACCGGTTCTGGTGACAACTGTCCAAGAAGGGATTTCTGAACACTTATTGCTATGTATATGGTGCGTTTCATGAAGATATATCTCCCAAACTGGACAGATGGCAAAACACCTGATCAAACTTTTCAGCATTTTCTTTTTCTTTATTAATAAAATAATGGCTTTTGTTATATTTAAAAAAAAAAATTTAAGGAGCTAAGGTTCAGAAAGCTGCAACAGAACTAAGGCAGTGTTAAATAATGCTTATACCATGACTACTTTAGCATGCCTTAGTATATTTTAAGGTGCCCTAAATGCTATTGCAGCGTCAAGAATCAGGACCTTTGTGGTTATAAAAGTACACTTATTCTTTAACACTCTGAATAGCAAAATATAATATACTACAAGTATACACTTCTATACAACATGTTTAAAATATGCCCTCTTTCTTTTATCACTATACAGTACTAAAGTATATCATCTAAACAAATCAAAACCGAATAATAAAATTCACTCATATAGAAAACATACCCTATTGTTTAAATAAAAATATGGCCAGTTAGCTTGACTTGTGACAAGTGCTGAACACTTGACATGAGCGCAGTCTTTTCTCACATTAAAGCTCTTTACTAAACAGCCTATAACTATTCTTATAGCTGGAGAGGTTGTGGTGAAAGTATTCGGTCATCTTAGCGTGAAACACTTGAATTTTTTGTCAATATCATCTCTTTCCGGAAGCTGGGATGCGTTTACTAGTAGTCAGAACTGGATTCCCAGTGGTGCTGTTGGTGTTGTTACTGGATGATCCATTCACAATAAAATAGTCAATTTTGTTCTCTAACTTCCCCAGGCGTTGTAGGATGTCACCTAGAAGAACTGCAATTGTCCTCTTCAGATCAGCTGTTCGTGGATGAAGCAAAAATAGAATTAATATATGGCAGAAAACATATACTAAAGGCTGTACAGGACACATTTATGACTGGGGTCTGGTAAACTGACGGACTAAGTAAATATGTAATTATGTAAAATA
>NC_092862.1:115069711-115094311 GCF_032062135.1 Pyxicephalus adspersus
AGGAAAATCTGACCCTTATGTAAATGAGATGCAAATTACACTTGTTTGAAATTACACCAATCAAACACAGCAACTTGCAATTATTGTAAACCATTAAATTTGCATGTCATTAACGTGATATTGGCATAGGAGTTAAATTTTTCTGCATCCCACTGACCATCTATAGTGTCTATAAAGTCCCAACGTTGATCATAAAGAAGTGGGAAATCAGGCTGTCTCTCAGACCTTGACAGACCCATATACATCAGAGGTAAGTATAAGTGGACTGTTGGCAGCTTTTACCAAACGTATGTAACATCCACCTAAAGTTTACTCAACTGCATTTCAAGTTGTTTATAACGAGCTAAAAGCTTTGGATATTCTCATTGCAAGCATTTTGTTGAAAAGGTGTTGGTAAATGAAGCACACGTAGCAGCTGTCATTATTTGGGTGTAGTCATAGACTGATCTAATAATCTGGATTATTTGCCTTTCAAATAATGCCAACAGGCACCTGCTTACAGCTTTGTTTTTCAACTGCATTTTTCTTTTAGTTTTACCCTTATTAACCTATTGTTTTCAATGGCTGATCCTTTATCCAAGTATGTTACCCATAAAACCCTCTACATTAGATGCTTTAGTGTCTAACATGACGTAAACAAGATGATTAGGTTTTTCATAGATATTTCTGCTTGTTCTAATACAGAAATTAAAGGTCAAGTAAAACTCTTCATTTCACATCGAAGAACACTTCAAGTTTTATTTGTTTTGCCACGTGTCACTTAGAATTTGACCACGAAGGATGCATTTTTGACATTCCTCCGCATTTGCTTGCTACATCAATAATGATACAAATGGATTACTTGTTTCAACCCTTAAGACACACACATTACAGAAACTGGGAGTCTTTAATTTGACAAAAGAAAATCATGAAATGATACAATGGAATACATATTCACATTATGTCAGTTGGAAAAAGGACGTTTTGGACCAGGGAGAGTCAGAACCAATTGACCTAATTCCAGTACAAACATATTTAGGGTCATTGTATACACTTTAACAGTGCTCCAGAAATATTTTTGGGAAGCTGTAGGTGGGTGGTCAAAAAGTGGGCAGGACAACACATAACATATTCAGGGTTGTTTTTGTCATAGGAATCCAGTAACCCCTATAATTGTGTCAACCTTCTAGTCCCCCAACTATATTTTGTTCCAGCTTTCCAAACGCTCACCCCCTAGTATTTCCCATATTTCTAATATCTTTGTATTATGCCCCCACTGTCCAGTGCCTTTGTATTGTTACCCAATTCTTTAGTAACCACCCAAAAGCATTTAGGTGGTGCTCCCAGATATAAGGGGCTGGGGAGAACACTGCTATAAACTTTCATAACCCAAGTTGATTGTTCATCATTAGCTTGGATGAAGATTTAACAGAAGTAAAGCTGTCCCATGACGTTGTTTAATGTTCTACTGTTCCAGATGACTAAATGACAAACTTCCACACAGTCCCATTTTCCCTAGCATAGGACAGGAACAGGCTGCTCTGCAATACTTGAGCTGCCTGTCTGTACAGCAATATCAAGAAAACCAGCCAATCAAGATGGCCAAAGTTTAGGTATTTGAGAAAGTAGGAGGAACAGGTACAGGTGAGTAATTAAAAAATTGCTATCAGGCAAGTTTGTTTTATTGCACAAGGACCATCTGCTATCTCTTATGCAATAAAGGAGCTGCCAGGTCACATTTTTAAAATTTTTACATTTAGTTCTGCTTTAACCAGGGTCCTCCTGTGGAAGCCATTGCTGATAATTAGGAACATATGGGGGTAGGGATCCAGGCGAGTCCGACCTGAACAGAGAGGCATCTGAACTAAATAAATGATGATTTAGTCTAAATGTGAGCAAAATATAAATATAATGCAGATACTTGGAGAACCAATTCACCTGAGAAGATGGGACTGTGATACCCCACTGTGTTCCCCTCCCTTGAGTTGTATAGCTGTCGTTCATGGATCTGTCATGAACAACATTGAGTGACCACTGTACACACGTCAGATTCTTGCCTGAGACGAGCACAACCGGTCATATCAGATGAGAATCATCTGACATAGCCTAAGAGATCTTTATGTAAGGCTGGCTGCTGGCAAAACAATTTGGTTGGTTAGTTGTTGGTCAATCCTCCATATACATTTAATGTGCAGTAGTTTTAGAGACCTTCTGCCACAAAACCCAGCATTTTTTTTGTGGCTGTAAAAAAATATTGTATTTGTGACCATATTACCTTGGTTAAAGACTAAGCCATCCTATACCTGTCCATAAATTTGGTGGCATACACAAAGCTAAATTGTCAGAGCAACATCAACCTAAGGCCAGATTGTGCAGAATATGGAGAATTGATAGGGCAAAGAATAGAGAAAGGAAGCTAAGCTGAACTCTAGAGAGGAAATGAGGCATGACTGGTACATGTAAAAGATGAGAATGCACTGGGATACAGTATCTTGTAATGAGGCCAAGTTCCACCATATGTGCACAAAACACACATGCATCATGCTATCTGAAGTCACTTCATCTGGCAGAGAGTCCTAGACTATGGACTGCCTTTGCAGCTTGGCATTGGATCATGTGGGGAAGTCCAATATACTACCAAGGTGGCAGCTCAAAGAACAAATGTACAAAATAAGTAGATTACCAATCATAGCAATCATTATTGTTTTACCTGCTTTAATCCCAGTGAAATGAGGAACAAATAAAGCAATTCCTCAATACAGTAAAACCTCAACCAACCATTAAATGACAATAGGCTCTCGTCATAATATTTCTGTGCTTAAAAAGTCCAATAGATTTACTTTTTGCAAATCTAAAGAAAGCTGTGAAGCTGTGGCATCTTTAACGCTGTGCAAAACAGCCAGATATAACCTTCTATTGCTTTCAACCAGCTTTCAATAACAAAAATGAATAAGTAGATCAGGGCAACCTGCCAACAACAGTTTTTATCAAAACCTTGAGATGATCAGGTTGTGGGCTTGCTTTTTCAAATATTTGAAATGTAAACTGCACTGTATCTGACCTCTGCTCATAATATTTGGTCACTGTCACCCAACCACACACCAGATTCATTATTATCATACAATAAAATGCATCACTACCATTATATTTCTAACTGCTTTATGGGGCAGCATATTGTTTCAGTTCTAGCCACCGTATCTGAAACGTTAATCATTTGATGTAATACTTTGTTTATATTGCCTAAATGAAAATGTTTGAAACAGTTACAGTAATGCCATATGTAAAACCAGATTAAGTGTTATTTCAATAGGTTCCCATGCAGGCAACCGTTTTAAAAAGGAGACAGAAGTTCAGGTTAACATAAGCCAGCTGTCTTTGTCAGTCCTTTCAAATTACAGAAATGAGATACGGAAACCATCTAAAGTTTATTTTGCTTATATTTGCTTTTCCCAGTTCCTCTTTTAGCATGCTAATAAAATGATTAAATAAATATTTTCAATGATCATTACATCCCTAGTGTTACATGCAATGGCATCACTTCTAGGTCTCTGTGCTTTGCAGGCAGATCATGACTAGACGGGGGTGGATAGACAGGGTACTGTACATAGCGCCCTGAAATCAGGATGCTGTGTTAATTCTAATGTGTGATGCCGAGTCTCCATAAATGAACAAAATGAAATCCAGGCCAGGGACAGTCAGACTGGAGAGGAAAGGGCTTCATGATGCTAGATTCCTTTCAGCGAAGAAATGAAGTAGGCTCTGTATTGAATGCAGTGTGAAAAGCTGATGCAGTGAAATGAGAGTAAGCCGTTTTTTTACAAGAGAGCCTGTAGAGTTGTCAATTCAGCTTTTCCCTTTGTCAAATGAGAGCACCCTATACTGTCCTCTAAACTTCAATGAATGCAACTAGTGCTTTTTTCAGGGATGGGAGGAACTTTGTCTCTATCTTGTAACAAAGTAGGGGATCTATACACAACCAAGGATCTAAAAGGCCTCACAAGATGCCTGAACTTCAGAAGTGTTGGAACTTTAAAGCATACCTAAACTCACTTTTCTAAATTTTCACTTCACATAAAAGGGTGCAGAGCCTTCCGGGATACCTACGTCATGCATCCAGGGAGGCTCTGGGTGCTCCTTCGGTGCATGCCCAAACACCTCGGGCACGCGCAGAAGGAGCCCTTTCGTCAAAAAGGAAAAAAACTGCAGATCTCACGCATGCACAGATTGGCAAGTTTTTTTCCAAACTACGTCACCTGATCTCGCACCTGCGTCGGATGATATAGGAAGAAGAACCCCAAAAAAGAGAAGATGGCGGCGCCTAGCAGGCAGGTCCGAAGATGGATAGTGGGACGACGTGGGACCCGATGGAAGACACCTACCGAGCGATCGACTGAAGGTAAGTGTATTTTTTTTTTGTTTTGGGCAGTATAAGGTATTTCAGGCAGCTCAGCTTCACTGAACTGCTTAATAATGTCTTGAACTGCTTGAATAATATGCCTTTATATTGTAATGAGTAGGAGCAGTTGAGTAGTTTATTAAAAGTCACCAGGCAGGACTGACATCTCTTTAACCACAAAAACATGTGTGTTGTCAGCCAAAAACAAAGCTGAATCTTTTTCTGGCATATCAACAAGGGATTTTTCTGTAATTGTAGGAAAGGGATAAACCTTGGGGGAATCCCTGAGACTCTAAAATACTTTTAGGGTCTCAGGGATCCCTTGACCATAATACCAATATTCACAGCTCACAGTACATAGTAGTGTGGTGGTCAGCGGAAAGAACCCCTCTTACATTGCTGGCCAGTGGGGGAGAATGTCACCCTTACATATATCTAAAAGGATCATTGGTGTCAGTGGAAACTTACTTAGGAGACATACATGGCTCATTAAACCCCATAGTAACCTCCGGAGGAACCAAATGGATTCCTTGAAACCCCGGTTAATAAACACTGGTTTATTATATACTTTATATGCTTTGAGTACTTTATGCACTTTGGATTTGTTTAATCCTGTTCTGGTATGTTATGGTACTTTATATTGTGCCTGAATACCATACCATTTACAAATGTTACAATACAAATTTATTTTTGGTCCACAGAAAAGTTAAATAGAATCTTTGCAACCTACCATATCCTGCCATGGATCCTCCGTTCCCACCGTTTACAAGGTCCTTATTCTCTTCAGCTAAGGCTTTGACATATCTTCTGCTCAGGTCCAATATCTGGTCGCGGAGCTCGGAGCTGCTCTGATGCCTGGGATACTGGTAAGTATAGCGTAGCAGCATCAGTCCCCACACAAAGCCAAAGGCAAGAAGTAAAATGCTCAGTTTTTGTGACACAGATTTTCTAGAGAATGTTAAATACATGGTATGGCTCCCAGGATACACAGCTTATACCAAAATATTGCTTCTTCCTGATAACTTAGACACAGGGAATGGTCTTGGAGTTGTCATTTTCACTTGCATAGCTCATTTTAGGGAAACAGTGCTTCTCTCCAAAGGCAACTGTTGCATCTGAAAAACAATGTAGAGATATAAATGCTAAAAGGAGGCATGGTATAATGTTTCCCCAGACACACTAGGTTTGCAGTCAGCCATACAATGTGATAAAAACCTACTTTTATTACATATTAAATGGTCCACATTATGGCCACAATCAAGAGCTATTTTGTTGGTGGGATCAAAACCTTTACCCCAAAGGTACCTGTTGTCAGCAACCACTGCAATGGTCCTTTCCTTGCAAATGCTTCCAATCAATGGGTCTGCCCACCCAATCTGAATATTTTAGTCATAGCTAAGGAGAAGTGGCCTGAGTTAGCCACTTGATTTTTTCATCTTCACAGGTATTACAACAGTGAGTTCTTTGTAATGGTTCTCACTGAAGTTGTTGATGTCCCCTCTAACCTTTAGGTTTGCTCCAGCAACTCTATCTCTAAAATATGAAGTAAATAATCTAACGGGGGAAATAAAATCCCCTCTTAATGGTTCCAAGAAATATGCGATTTTGTCCTTCCAGGATTTACTAATAATTCAACAATTACTTTTCACTGCACTGACCCTTTAATTGGCAAGCTGAATTTGCAATCTGAAAATCCCAGAAGTAGCAATTTATCTCACAAAAATATAACAGCAACTAAATAGTAAAAATGTATAAATATTGAATTAACCAGCTGTACAGGAACTTTTTTTTTTTTTTTTTACAAATAACAAATGCTGTAATGTGCATTATGGAAAAAAAAGTCTTGTTTTTAAGGGGTTTTAAATATTAAAGTGGACCTGTGTTGTGTTACAAGCATTACCTGTAGACACCCTGGAGTTAATCAGCTTACCCACTGAACAGTGCCTTATCCAAGGTACAAAGGAAGAAGCAAAAGTGTCTTTCTTGTTGACAGACATACTATGACAGAGTGGCACCCCGCTGTGCTCTCTCCCCTTCACTTCCATTAGGCTACGTACACACTTGCAATGGTTCTCATCCGATAATCGGTTCAGGGCCGATATCGGATGAGAATCTGGGTGTACAGCACCCATCTTCGGAAAGACTGTCCTGGCGGATCCACGGACGATGAACAGAACGGTGATGTATGTACAGCACTCGTTCATGCATCATGCAGTCGTTAGAAAGGATCGGGAAAGAACAATTATTGCACGTGTGTACTCAGCCTTACGCTCATTCGCCGATCGGAGGAGAATCATCTGATGTGTACATAGCCTTATGGTGAACCCTAGGACATAGGCTGATTGATGTTATTCCCACTGTATATTATTAGAATGTAGTTGTGGACAATGCAGAGTTCTAAATATTGGGTGTAATTCTCAATCTTTCTTATATCTTTTTTGTTTATATAAACACTTCAAAATATAAACACTTCAAAATACGGAGTTAGGACTTCAGAAGCAAAGGCCCTGATTTATTAAAGTTCTCCAAGGCTGGAGAGAATACACTTTCTTCAGTGAAGCTGGGTGAACCACCAAACCTAGAACGGATCTGGTCCAGGATTGAAAATATTTGCTAACAAATAGCCTGACTTTTAGGAAATCCATTCCAGGTTTGCCGGTTACCTAGCTACACTGATGAAAGTGTATTCTCCCCAGCCTTGGAGAACTTTAATAAATCAGGGCCAAAGAGTGGCATAGTGAAGGCGAGTCTAAATGTGCTCCATGAACCCACAAAAGTAAAAAAAATCTGGGACAGAAAGGAAAAGGAACTTTCTCAGTACAATAAAATAAATTCGGGTGCCTTAACCATTCTGGACTTTATCCCAAAAAAAAAGTTTTAGGTAATTTTGAGAGATTTTAAAAAGAGTAAGATAAGTCTGTTTATATTTTGCTTTCACTGGTTCATTTCTGCTCACTCATTTGTATCGAAATTATTAAATAAAACCAGTTTTCATCATATATTATACCTTGTTTTAGGCTTATTGCTATCATCACTTTGATTTTTGCAATGCAGTTAGATCAAGAATGTTGGCAGGGGATGGCAGGAATCTGTACAGACTGGTAGCACACATATGTGATGCCGAGACTTCATAACTTATATACTATACATTCAATTGTGCAGTAGAAGAACAGCAAGGCTACTTAATTCTAGTTGGAAAGGATCTTTCACGATCCTTTCCAACGACAAAAGACTGAACGAGCGCTGTACATACAGCTCCATTCTGCTCTATGAAGAGGGCGATGGAGCGGCACCCTGCTGCTCTCTCCTCTTTACTTGTATTACAATCGCTCGACATTCGGGGATTCACCAGGATGGATCCATGAACAACAATGGACAAGCGCTGTACACACGACAGATTCTCATCCAATACTAGCCCTGAGGTAATTATCAGACGAGAAGGATCTGAGGTGCGTACGTAGCGTTAGGCTGGGAAATAAAGGGCTAGATGACACTGTATATCCAGCAGCCAGGAAATTACATGCAGTCCTTGGAATTCCTATGCACAATGTGATCCTAGAGTGTGAAGTGAAATCAGTGGGAGAAGTGATTTCAGCACAGGAAAGGATCCTATACAACTGTGCAAGATGGAAGATAAGGCTGATGTTATTATTATTATTATTATTAAACAGGATTTATATAGCGCCAACATATTACGCAGCGCGGATGTTTGGCCTTAAAGGGACCCTATACCTGGTAGGATTTATACCTTTGCTTTTTTCTGTGTTTTTGCAAGCACATATTTATGCCCAATAGAAGCAACAGATGGAACCAACACAATGTTAATGCCTAACATGGTAAACATGTGTTAAGGTGTTAATGTACAAAAAATGCATAGATTTGAGTGGCCTCTAAAATCTAATCCATTGTAGCCCAAATACCCAAAATTTATTTGTACTTCTAAACTCAATGAGATGGAGACCCACTAATAGAAGAGAGCCGGATAGAATAAAGGTATTACTGCAGAGAGATTATTGTAGATTGTTCAGCAGTTAAATCATTAAACAAGCTTTGCTTCTTTCAACACAGATCCAGCTGTTAGGATAAATTGAATAGAATGCATTTGCCTCAACCCGACATGAAAAAAATTATTTAGGCGAGATTACCCAGTAATTCTGTTCATGGAAGAAAAAAATGCTGGGCCTCTCTAGGGAACAAAGAAGTACACACGTTGTAATAAAACCAATTTGCTGAAGCGCAGCCATGCTGTTAAAACAAATACTGCCTAAAAACCTGCATTCATTCTTATGAAGGGTTATTACCTGGATTGAATAAGGGATTATTGGATATGTGACCTCTTGTATTGTATAGATTACTTTTATATGGATTTCCTAGACTATACGAAAAATGCAACCTAACCATAAACCTTGCTGAGAAAGTCTTATGCTGACCAAACACTGATCGTTAGATGCAGAGCCAGGTAAATGATCCATATCTCCCAGACATCAATCATTTACCAGGTTATGACCACACACCCATCAACCAGCTCCATCCTTTACCCAATTTACATGCTCCCCCCTGCTCTCATCACCGAGTTACATTAATGGTGGTGACGGAAGGAGAAGCGACATCAATTGGGCAAAAAACAAGAACTCCCAACCCATATTAATTACGCAGTTCTATTTTCCCAATAGATCTCATTAGTTTAAATTAAATCTAACATCAAATCTATTTGAGCCAGTGCAAGCATTAGGTAAACCCAAGAAATGTTTTCAGTTTTCAGTCTTAGGAGAACCTGGGTGTTCCAGCAAAACTAGAATTAATCTCATCCAGGAAATAAAGCATTTGCCAACTATAAGCAAACAATTTTTAAGAAAACCTGGATCACCCACGTTCTCCCACGACAGACTAACTTCTCCAGGCTTGGAGAGTTTTAATAAATCAGACCCAGTGTGTCATAGGCATATCTGATTATAACCCCGCCAACTAAATTCAGAGAAAAGAGGAAAATAAATGTAGTGCAGTATGCAACAAAAAATGGCATAAAACATATTTTGTTCACCGGTTTGCTTGAAGACGCTGATTGTGTGAACTCATCAACTCAATATTTATGCACATGTTGGCTTTGCTGGCTTTATTTAAAATGCAAGATTCCCCCCTGCTGATGCCTAAAACATTGCTTTAAACTATATCAGATCCCAGCAAGTGCTTTGTAAGTAGAGAACCTATTAGGCTGATGTTCAAAACAAGTATGCAGATACGGAATTCTAACTGCATGCTTGGTCATTTACTCAGAAGTGCAATCTGGTTTGCTTTGTACCATATAGACCCAAGAAAGTAATTTTTTTTAAAAATGCCATAAAAAAAAAAAAAAAAAAAAAAAATAATAATAATCATGTAACACACTGTAGGCTCCAGTCACCATTTCTGTAAGCTTTAGAAAAGCCAAAGAATAAAAGTTTTGTTTTCTTTATGACATTTCAAACTAAAGCCAGGATCTCTTCACTTTATAACTTTGCATATTTACCACCTCCCCCACTTCCTTGCATGGGCCCTGTGCTTGTCTGTAGTACAAATCATATTAGTTTCATTACTTTACAGGTTTTAAAATGGGTAGTGCTGCTGTGGGTGCAGATATATGTCATGTTTTTTATCCCATAGACACAAGCACAATTTGCAGAGTTCATTATTTAAAATTTAAATACCATATACTATATTGCTCAGCCACTAATTGTTCACTTCTTCCTTACACAGCTGTGTGGAGACCTGCCACAAACACCAACCAATAATTTAAGGGAACACAGCTCTAAACTATTTCATGTCGAAAAGTGAGAGCATTGCGAGTATGGTTATCCCGTAATTGCAGATAATACAGAACAATCTTCTATTCTGCATGGGTTGTTTGCAAAGTCTCATTGAAAGTTAAACTAACTATAACATTCCCTTGTTTGTGGGTTGCAGAAGAGAATTACTGACTATGGAAAAATTCTGTTCAAGGGTTAAATTTTTTCAGCTAAATAAAATAGAATGAATTTTTTACATTCAAATTTTGAATACAATACCATCATTTTACAACAGGGATATTTAACACTGCATCTATCTGCTCTTAAATAAGTAGAGTATTGAAAGGGTAACTGAGCAAATACTACCCTGCCAAGGGGAATCAAAAAGCTTTCTTAGATTCTCACTATCTTTATATTTTTCCAGAGAAATCAGAATTACTTCTGCATTCTTATCAATCAAGATCAAATATTACAAATTTAGGGCAACCCCAACCACTGTATCACTCCCCGTTAGTTCCTTATTTCTTTGCAGCCAACAGTAAAATAACCACAGGGGAGGTCACCACCTTCAGAATGTGTCATATGCATGCCATTCCATAGCACTGCATCTTGGGAGAAATTCATGTGCCTTGCCACTTCATAAAAGCACTGGGTAATGTACAGTGGTGGCAAAGTAGGAAAGATTGGGGTGCAACACATAATACAGCGCTGGTACTTTTTGCTATGAGTTTGCTCCTGAAGTTGTCATTCAGACCTATGGTTGCTGGATGACATTCCGAATATTCCAGATTCTCTTTCAGTTCATTAGATGACATTGTCATCATCACATCTTTCAGTATCTGTACAGTGCACAATTCTGTTAGACTTGCACCGTAATCACTGCTAGGATAGGAAAGGCATCAGTCTTCCCAACATATATGGTACTAGAACTGTAATCCTTCAAATAAAGTGCTAGCATCAACACACACTGACACCATACCTAACCTAGCTGCAATACAGATCTTCTTGTGTCTGTGCCCTGCTAGGAAGCTGTAGTAGCCTGGACAATTATTACGATATCACCACTCATACAACTGCCCATAAGTCCAACCACTAGCCAACTCTGAAAGCCAGCCATCAGCGCGGGGCAAAGCCAACTTAAATGCCTGTGTTTATGAACTAGTCTGCTTTATTGGGGTATTCCCATACAAGCCTATAGAGAAGCAAAGCCTGATTGGAAAAGGTCAAATGCACCAACTAATGTAGCCGAAGCCAAGGTGCCAACAGCTAAGAACTGTGCAGGATCGCTCGATCTCACTGCAGGGCTAAACCCGTCCTAGGTTATGTTGTCCACCAACATCCTCATGAGGGAATCAACCTGAGAAGTAATGTGCAGCAACTGTTGGAGTTCATGTATGTAGTGACTGCAAGAAAATGCAGGAGATCAGCAACATTGTTGTAACAAAGGACTTGTCCAGATAACACAGACTGCACATGGAGGTGACCCTGCTATTTATCAGGAGTGATACCAGTGCAGTGAATCGTTCATCATGGTGAATGTGGAACCCCAACGCTTATACCTAGAGAGCCCGTCATTAACCCTAATTAAATTTACCTTCTTCTTGACTTTTTGTTTCTTCATATGTAAAGTTGTGGTCGCTCTAAAATATCATTGGCACCTTTGATAACTTAGACTTAGGAACACGTTTTGGATCTGATGATGTTAAAGAACCATTTTGCAATGTACAGTATGCAGGGTTCTCCCCAGGCCCTTTTAGATGGGGACACCACCCGGGTGTTTTTGGGAGGTTACTGAAAAGTTGGGTCACAATACAGGGGCTGCCACCCACCTTCAATTTCTTCCCACCCAGCTTTAAAAAAATCTGGGTTGAACACTGGTATAACAAATCACATTGGTTTTACCATAACGCATCACTATGATCTTTCCCCATCTGATTAATTTTATATGAACCAAGAGGTAACAATCCTGGGAATATTGGACTGATAATTCCTGCACCCTGGGTGAGCCCAGCATGAAATGTGCAGATGTGTGTGCTCCATCTGTCCCAGGTCAGCAGGCAGAGGGCCCCTTAACATTCACCTTGTGTGCCGGAGGACCTTATCCCAGAAATAAGTGAAATGGGAAGCACAGAACATGTATAAAAAACAGTAGAACAAGGACGAGGACAAGGTAAAACAAGGATAAAAATTAAAAAAAAAAAAACACACAAGCCTGCGATCACTGGTCTCCTACTTAGGACACAGATTGCCATGTATTATTAGAATGTATATGAACAAATCCCACATGACAGCTGTGCTCTATACTACGCTGTTTAGCCTCCAGCTGCATTATTTTGCACACACAGACTATTAGTATGAAGCCTCAGGAGAAATATTAATAACACCCAAGAAGTCGTTTACTTCTTTCATATAAGGTCACACACTCCCCAGAGCTGTGATTGACAAGCAGTAATAATTGTGTCATTCTGGAATTGTACAAATAAATGCTGACAACACTAAAGTGAGCAACCCCCTGTGCTTACCTAGATTGCAGGAGTTGTCAGGAGCAGGTTGCTAGGTGAGTCTCCTGATCTGAGATCTGGGTGTTGCCCTCAGGCTCCTTGTTGTCCAGGCTGAGCCATAGCTTGGTGTGTCAGCAGCAACAACAACACAACCCTCTGCACTCCACATTGAACAATGACAAGTGCACCACACAGTGCAGAGCCTCTTCCTGGGCGGATATGAAACGCAGGCTTCTATTGGCTGAGCTGTACCGGCCTATAGAGGAACACATGTATTGCTGCTTCTGATTGGCCGCTCTGTCTGCCCCCTCCCAGAGCCCTAGGCTTCCTGTCAGTAGCTGCTGGGGTGTATATGGGGCTGTCTATAGGTTCTGTGTATAATGGCCACGTCCTGCTAGTCACATGCACTATGGAAGCTGGCATTAGTTCTGCTGATTGCATGGGTAATGGACAGCAAAGGCACACTGCCTGCAAATAATATCCATCAGTGTATGCCTTGCAGTGCATTATTCATTGATGAGGTTCAATTCAAATCGTGCTGACAGCAATATGAACAGGATCTTCTCTAAGTTCTATACACCAATCATTCATGGTAACAGATATTACCACTTTGGAGCTCAGCCAAAAAGAATTGTCTTTTCTGATGCACAAAAATAATAAATGTAATGCTAATAATAAACTTTACCTATAAAGTTCCAACATATGACACAGCGCTGTACAATAAAATGGGGTTGCAGATGACAAAACTGCATTAAAGACAAATACAGACACAGGAGGAGGAGAGAATCCTGCGCAAAAGAGCTTACAATCTAGGAAATTTTGATATATGTAACAGGGATAATAACTTTATACTGAGCATTACATTAAGGCTACGTACACACATTCAATAATTGTCGTTTAAAAGGATCTTTCACAATCCTTTTCAATGACAAAAGACTGAACGAGCACTGTACAGCGTCATTCTGCTCTATGAGGAGGGGGACAGAGCAGCACCCTGCTGTGCTCGCTCCCCTTCACTAATAATACAATCATTCATTGTTTGTGGATCTGGAAGGACAGGTCCATGAACAATGTCGCCCCGAGACAATTATTGGACAAGAATTATCTGATGTGTATGTAGCCTAAGATAAAACAAAATAAAATACATCTTGTTGATCACTGTGAATAGGATTGCATTGTTTTCTTTTTTGAATCAGTTATTTTGTTCATGGTTTTTCTCCTTTAGATTACTTATATAGACTTCTTTTGTACATGAGCGTGTTTTAGCAGCATGTGAGTGCTTCCATGTGAGCGCAGCAGTGAGTATGCAGGAATGTGACTGCACATTGTGCATTGGCAGCACTTCTCCGTAGTCCGATCCCAGGAGCTCATTGGAAAGGGTGACAACACCAGGGTTGCACAGATGTGTTGTCATCAATTAAAAAAAAAACATGTTATAATAAACGATAAAACTTTATCACCATTCAGGGACACGTTCAGCAACATCTCTCCATTTAATGTTAGGGTTTAGCTACAGAATAACAGATTTGATAGCAATATGTGATTTTACTGATTAGTGATTGCTGCATCTCAGTGTTATTTTTGGGAGGATGTAGGAAGGGTGCTACTGTATTTACATTTCTTAAGCCATGTAGGTGCAGCATGCAAAGCTTTGTTTTTTTTTGCACCAACCATCTCTAGATATGTTGGAGTCCATTTATAAAACAGGGAATTAGACACTTCTTTAAACATTCCCTTATGGGAATCTTCCAGGTCCAATTGTTTTAATGGCAGTAATTGATTCCCAGGAAATGGTTAAGGAAAAGTCTGATGCCCTGTTTTATAAATAAAGCCACTTGAGTAAAGCCCGTGTTGATGGGCTTTGGGCTTGTTTTGATGTAATCCCTTTGACACTCCTCTGAAATTGTTCAGAATTCATCGATGGGTGCATTCGACCTTCAGTTGACCTCCTTTTGGACCTGCATTTGACCTCTTCCAAGTATGTTTGGTATTTTAATAGGTTTGTATGCAAACACAAAACCAGCTTAAAGTTGAACTCATTGGTGTGGGTGAGCTTCTGCCATACCAGACATTCCAGTTAGCAGGTGCCCAGCAGCTATGACAGGTCCGAGATCCAGTCACCTCTGTATCCTAGGATGATGACATCTTCAGTGCGAAGTCCACAGCACACTTCTGGGTCCACAAGGATCCTGTTCCGCCATTGGCAAGCCAATGACAATGTAACTCCTGCACAAACAATATCCATCAGTGTATGCCAATGAAGATGTAACTCCTGCACATGCACATGTCACATGCCCCTGGCGGCTGGCTCTGCCCAAGCTCTACACTACACAACACAAATGAGACTTTGCATGTCTCTTTCATTGCTTGGCTTCTACCTACTGGTGACATTTTGCTTTTTGCAGTGTAGGTGGACTTTAAAGCAAACACTGAACTGATTAAGCCAGCTTCCCTATATCACCACTATACACTAGAAGTAATCACAATGGGTGGCATTGTTGGTTGTTAGCAGATTATCATCAAAAATGTTCTTCTCTTACATAGCCCTCTCAACTTTTTTTGCACCTTCCCGGCCAGAAACAGAAAGAAAGAAACAGCATTGGTAATTAGACCCTGGCTGACATTGTGTATTACAAGGCTCAATAGTTTTTCTCAAGCTTAAACGTAGCTGGCACTAGCTGGGCCCTGGAGCCACTGGCTTGCCAATCTGGATACTTCATTGCATACCATGGTCAATTAAAGACATGATGGACTTAGAGATACCACCTTCATGTTTCTGTGACATTACACTATTTTGCAAAACAAAACAGCTAAATTATATTGTGTCATTCAAATTCAGACACAAAATCCATTACATATCCATTTTTCATGTCCATAAATGGCCCATTTTTATCCCATGGCTTTAAACTATGTTATGTTCATAAATCAATTTGTGGTGAGAGTGCCATCTTGTGGCTTTAATATGCAAGTAAAGTACATTTTTTGTACAGTACAGTCTGTAAGGCTGTCTAACTCTTCTCCTTAGTAGGGATGAGCGAGCGAGATTTTAAAATTCAATCTGTGTTGATGGGCTTTGGGCTTGTTTTGATGTAATCCCTTTGACACTCCTCTGAAATTGTTCAGAATTCATCGATGGGTGCATTCGACCTTCAGTTGACCTCCTTTTGGACCTGCATTTGACCTCTTCCAAGTATGTTTGGTATTTTAATAGGTTTGTATGCAAACACAAAACCAGCTTAAAGTTGAACTCATTGGTGTGGGTGAGCTTCTGCCATACCAGACATTCCAGTTAGCAGGTGCCCAGCAGCTATGACAGGTCCGAGATCCAGTCACCTCTGTATCCTAGGATGATGACATCTTCAGTGCGAAGTCCACAGCACACTTCTGGGTCCACAAGGATCCTGTTCCGCCATTGGCAAGCCAATGACAATGTAACTCCTGCACAAACAATATCCATCAGTGTATGCCAATGAAGATGTAACTCCTGCACATGCACATGTCACATGCCCCTGGCGGCTGGCTCTGCCCAAGCTCTACACTACACAACACAAATGAGACTTTGCATGTCTCTTTCATTGCTTGGCTTCTACCTACTGGTGACATTTTGCTTTTTGCAGTGTAGGTGGACTTTAAAGCAAACACTGAACTGATTAAGCCAGCTTCCCTATATCACCACTATACACTAGAAGTAATCACAATGGGTGGCATTGTTGGTTGTTAGCAGATTATCATCAAAAATGTTCTTCTCTTACATAGCCCTCTCAACTTTTTTTGCACCTTCCCGGCCAGAAACAGAAAGAAAGAAACAGCATTGGTAATTAGACCCTGGCTGACATTGTGTATTACAAGGCTCAATAGTTTTTCTCAAGCTTAAACGTAGCTGGCACTAGCTGGGCCCTGGAGCCACTGGCTTGCCAATCTGGATACTTCATTGCATACCATGGTCAATTAAAGACATGATGGACTTAGAGATACCACCTTCATGTTTCTGTGACATTACACTATTTTGCAAAACAAAACAGCTAAATTATATTGTGTCATTCAAATTCAGACACAAAATCCATTACATATCCATTTTTCATGTCCATAAATGGCCCATTTTTATCCAATGGCTTTAAACTATGTTATGTTCATAAATCAATTTGTGGTGAGAGTGCCATCTTGTGGCTTTAATATGCAAGTAAAGTACATTTTTTGTACAGTACAGTCTGTAAGGCTGTCTAACTCTTCTCCTTAGTAGGGATGAGCGAGCGAGATTTTAAAATTCAATCTCGCTGCGAATTGGGCCAGTCTTGCTTACCGAACATGTAAACGAGAACAGCCTGTGTAAATTCGGCCCTCGAGATTTAATTTTTGGGACCTGCAAGAGTAATCAGGGAAGCCGATCTGATTGCTCTTGCAGCCCTCTAGTATGTGTTCTTGGATAGATTCTCTATCCAAGAACACAGGAGTACTGCGGCTGTGCTCATCGTGAATCAATGCAGCTGTGGGAATCATCCTGTGAGGATTTTCACGGCTGCATTCATTGATGAGCACAGCGGCAGTACTCACACTGACAGGAGGAATACCACAACTGCATTTATGGCTGCCCTCATTTAACCTTTAGTGCCCAGGGATCGCACACAGGAGGATTCCCACGGCTGCATTCATGAATGCAGCCGTGGGAATCATCCTGTAAGGATTTGCTCGATCTTTTGATGGGTCCGGCGAAATGTTGTTGGGATGGGATGTTAGCAGAAATTTTCGCGAGAATTCAGAGGCATTCTCGCTTATCCCTGGTCCTTAGCTGCCAGGATTTACAAACATTTTTAGTATTTCTAACTGACAGCAGTAGTTACAAACCTGATTTTGGCAGCTGAAAATAAATATAGGAGGTAAACTTATGTGGAACACAAGTGTTACACACTGCATTCCCATGGTAGTCGGTTGTTTCACTGTGGGCTGCCTGACTATTGGCTTTTATGGCTTGAGGCAATATGAATTAAAGATGAAATTTCCTGCATGTAAGTAAAGGTGGACTCATAGTGAATGCTGAGCTGGCAGACAGATGAATTCAGGTATTTTGTTTCCATTTGATAGGGGGAAAGCCTTTCTTCTCACCCAGTAATCAGACTGCACAATTAAAACAAAGCATTAACAATTCAGCAGGGGCTAATATGTATCACAAATGTGTGTATACAGCCAATAACTGCACAGGCCCAAGAATTTACATGATTGTGTAACGTCTGAGCCAGCATCTTTCTCCAATAATTAAATGCTGACCCCATACTGAATAAAAATAGCTTTGTTTTTCATAAATTAAATGCAGATACATTTATATAAGGGTAATTACTCTGATCTCTGTGTAATAATTAATAAATACCTGGAAATTTTAAATGTACACATTAATAAAATATTAATATTTTTTGGCAAATGCTGAAATTGACAAACTCACTGTCTGGGCCCAAAGCAAATTCATAGAATGTTCACAATCTTCATTCGAGAGTAATAGCAAGTGAGTATGGTCCACATTGTAAATCATTACTGGATCTAAAACAGCTAAATAATTAGAATGTCAGAACGGTGATGCATTCAGGTCATTTAGCATAACACGCATAGTCAGGATAACAGGGAATGGAATTTCTGCAGAAAATCCATGCAAAAATGTATGTCTTACATATGTCTTCTGCGTTAGTGTGGACTTTCTGCAGAAATTCTGTTCAATTTCTTTATGTGCCAGTGTAATAGTCTGTGAAAACTGTATTGTTCTGTAAATCTACAGGGTTTATTTATAAAGCAGTGACTCTGACATTCACTCAAAGATTCCCTGAAGAGGGAATCAATTACTGCCATTGAAACATAAGGATCTGAAAGGTTCTCCACCTGAGAATATTTCACCGATGTGAGATTAACCACTTTATAAATAGACCCTCACTCATACCACTCAAGCATGTTATGTAGATAATTTGTATATTTCAATGCTGCCTTTAAAGCCTCATGAAAAGACCCTTGTGTTGTATGAACTTTACTTGGTTCATGTCCCCCATGGCACTGCCTAGCCTCCTTTGCCTCTTTAGTAGTTTGCCCACTAAAATCCTAAACAACATGATTTGTTGCCCATAAAAGTATTGCAAACCTGAACAGATTATCCCATCATTAGTTCATAAACTCATTACACTCTGGGCCCCCTTTTAAATGTCTAAAAATATATAGTATGAAAAATATACCCATAATAATGTTTTTACTTTGCCCCTAACCCCTATGTATTACTCCAAAATGTCTGCCTGTCTGCAGAAAAATGCAGTTTCCAAAGAAATTTAAGTGGAGCGGAATTATATTATATAATATTATATTATTATAACCTATAGCTTCTTCCTAAATCTGGAAGTACTATGTGTGTATCACCCTGAAAGCTACAGAATGATTAATATACTACATCTGCATTTCCCTTGTGTTGTACTAGGAAGAAAATCCATGGGGCCAGTTTTCTTGGGGATTATTTTTCATGAGCACATCTGGCACTCTATATGCTCGGCTTGGAATCAGCAATGATATATCATGCCCATTATATACTAAATAGGTTGCACATAAAACTCTTTCTCTTGAGTGTATTGCATGCTTCTTCATGCAGCTAGTTAGGATTATGAGCAAAATAGGAGGGAGATTTACTGTATTACTGTAAAAAGAGCAATGTAGTTCACCTTCTAGGTTGCTCCAACTCTCTGCATTTATGGCTCTACATCATATATCAAGTACAGAATTTAGAACACATACTTGAATTTTCACACCATGAATGGTCAGTATAATTTTATTTTTCTATTCTTAGCCATCATTTAGGCTGTTATGCATTTAGAGCTATTTAAAATGAAGCGGGTGGGTGGGGGCAGAGGGGAGTTAATTGCAGACTGGAGGAAAGACAGGAGAGGATGAGTGAGAGCTAATCTTGGCAGAGAGGGAGCTAATCATGTACGCTATGATTAGGCCCCTTTTGGAGTAAAAAGCATTAGTGGAAGGAGTGGATTGTGTGTTTACATGATTTTATATTTAGGCAGTAATTGTGGTTTCTACCTTTTTCCCCCAGTCTAGGAAGTGCCACGGCATCTGTTTGCAACAGTTTTAACAATTAACAGGAGTGGGTGAATCCACCAAATGGATTTCCACATATATATAAAAGGCTCGATATAATGCTGAACATGGTGCATTGAATTTAGAAACTTCCAACAATATTTTGGGTAATAATCTGCCCAGGTTCCAGTGAGATATAGCTGTATAATGCTGCCCTTTCTCCATTGTACCAATAATTCCAAAAATGCATTTGTTTTTTATTGGACGAATAATAAATTCATGTCTTTGGACTCAAATCAATTGGCATGGCACCCACATCTCTCTCTTCTTATTATTATCAAGGTCTGGGACCCACAATTGTGTGTAAAGCCCTGGTCAGCACCAGTCCTCACCAGACACCAGTCCCCCAATCTAACACCGCAGTCTTCACCTTAGCCTCGGGAGACTGGCTGAGTCTCCCAGCAGTCGGTTGCCCCCAGGACTTACTCTACAAGGGATGGTATCTGGGGATACGCTGGCAGCAAGCCAGGAGCCCACAGATTAAGCAGTACCAGGATTCCAACAGATACAAATCCAGAATACAGAGCAGAGGTCATACACAGAATATCTAATTACCAAACAAAGTACACGGGGGGAAAAAAGACAAGCAGAGTCAGGGTCACAGGCAAAAGGTTGGTCCAAGCTGCATACAAACGATAGGTCAGGAACAGGCAAGGTCAGGACCAGTAAATCACACAAAAACACACCAGTAGCAAGTCAGCCTAGCTTAACACTACAACAGGCACTGGGGACTGGAGAGGCTATAATGTCCCAGCAGCCAATGGCAGCGCGGAGTCAGAAGCTGATCAGCCTCTACGATCCCCCTTTAGCTGTACACAGCCTAACAATGGATGCTGGGGATGCCATAAAATACATCAGGCTGCATGGCTAAAGGGAAGCAGGGGCTGCTGTTATTTTTCTATATTCTTTGCCTGCTGCAAGTGACATTGCTGGGTAAAATAGGCTGCGTGGGAATACTGCGGTGGCACACAGCACGGAATTGCCCACCTGATAAGCGTTTCCTAACATTGTGGTTTATCTTTGTTTTGAGCTGCATTACCAGAGGCAGTGAGCTTAGAAGATTATCAAGTTCCCAACACTATTGTATCCTGATCCTAGAAGTGACAGAACCTCTGGATCTTGTTTGCACATCTGTTTTAAAAAGTCTAAATTTGACATGATCATTGTGTAGCATTGACAGTGAGGATGAAATGGAAAAGAATGTTTTAAGGACATTGGGGGAAGACCCGCCACTTTAGCTAATGCAGAGCTGTAACACAAAATCAAAGATAGTAAAAGGTATTGAGAAAACATTGTGTGTAGTGTACACTTGGTGAAAAAATGTATTTGACACTTGGATAAACATTACTGAAAGCAGAGATATATTAGGGAAAATTGGGACTCTGGTCAGCAGAGGTCAGCAAGGTATGAAGGCTATTCCTTGGCTTCCTGAACATTTTCCAGACCCTAGGCTTTTGCCATAGATATGGATGAGCCATTTTGACAGTAGGAGATATGTATGTGTTGAGGATCTGCCTGAGCTGAGTACAAAACTGCAGAAGGGATCGGATCTAAGACGTGACAAATGTACTTTCTCTCTGTATTGATGACTTAGTAAACTGAAAGTTATACTGGCAGTTGAAATCAATTTTATGCTACAGTGGAGGAAATGACACTCAATTGTACTGTTAACAGCCATTCAAGATGGGTCAGTAGTAGGTCTAAGATCTAGAACCGCATAAGGGCCAAATACTTAGGTGAAAACAGAGAGCTGTAGCCTCAATAGGATCTTGACTCCTTTCCATTACTCTATGTTACTAAAGAAAGTTTTATATTTTTGTATTATATAATTAGAACACATATAGGAAGCTGAACATGCATAATGACAACATACAAAATATGTGCACATAGGTAGAGTTCAAACCTAATACACAATTATTATAAAGATAGAAAGGTAACCACTTAGCTACTATACTACCCATAAAGACCATAAAATAAAATACAGTATTTATGCTAGAATCTGTCAGCATGACTTTAGAAGAATGCTGAAAGCTACTGTCTCATGATGCCTTGCTAATACAAGTTATTTCTGTTAATGTAAAACCCCTAAATCTAGGAAGAGTGAAATATGTAAATAATAATATAAAGTGAGGGAGTGGGGTTATTTACTGTGGGGATCGGGTTCAGCTGCCAGGCCTGTGATTTAGTACATATAATAAAGAGAAAGGATAGAGAGCAGGCTTTTAGTTCTTGGCAGCTTTAACTCAATAAGGAGTTGAATCAAGGTAAAAACACTAATTAAAATAGGAAGCCATTATTTACTAGTTAGCTGGTACACAGTATGGAGAGAGAAAAAAACTGTACTGTCTAATAAACTTTTAGCTTATTAAAGCTAATAATAATATTTAGGATATTAATAAATAATGGATGTAAATATGAAGTATGTAAAGATAAAGTAATAATGATTAACAAACAACTTCACATAACATTTCATTATCATAATTTCATTCAGCTGGTCCTGGCTGATGTTGAGGGATAGCCATAGACTAGAGCTATTTCTGGTAACATGTCAGCAGTCATCTAATATGTCAGCTACTCTCAGTGGTTTCTTGTCAGGTGTTGGCTTCCTTAAAGTGGAAACCTTTTTTTTTTTCAAAAATTGCAATCAGGGCAGGTCCCTTGTGCAATAAAATAACTTTACCTGTCTGATTGCAATTTTTTTGATTACACAGATCTGTCCCTGTTACATCATGGGTGCTGCCATTTTTTTCCTGTTTCCTTTCCTTGTTGAATCTTCAGCCATTTGATTGGCCGGGATGATGTGAATCCTTAGCAGGAGCATGAGAGTTCATTCAGTATCAGCAGCCACAAGGGAAGCTGGGTTGCGTCGGGTATCCTGGCTTCCTAAGCAGATCTGCACAAGTGATTAGACAGGTAACAATGCTTATTGCTTATCCTGTCTCTGGATGATCTTAAATTTCAAATTATATAATGCAGACCAGGGAATGGGTTAAATATCTGGTGCCACGTTCAATATAAAAAGAATATCACTCAAAAGAAAACACATTCTGGACCTTCCATTACTTTCTATCCAAAAGTATTTTAAGAATCTTAAATCTTAAAAAGAAAGAAAAAGGGAAGACAATTAGCTTTAGACATAAACAGTATATGATTCAGTCTCATCAAAGATTCAATGCATTTCGCAAGGTTTTGCTTCCTCAGGAATAATGAGACAGCACATCTAAATTCAACTACAATAAGCAGAAACTTCTAATTATTACCCAATCATGACAGCAAATAGTATTTACAAAATCATATGATGCAAGGCTAGTGCTGATAACCAAGGACAACTTCAGAGGTCTTTTATATTTATAAATGTATGTATAGAAAGTTGTAGCCCACGAATGTCTCAATGGATATAGCAGCTTTCAAATTATTCCATTAAATAAATGTAGTTAACTAGCCTTAACATTTAACTTTTATTTTTTTAAAATGTTTTATATAATAAACATTAGACATATGGGAGACTAGTTCCCACCCAAGGCAAATTTTAAGTTAGGCTTAAAGTATTTAATATTGGTATTAGGGCAAAATGTACATCAGCCCTAATCATTAAATACTATGAAAGACCAATAAGGCAAGAACAAAATTTAATGAAAGGAAAGGAAAGTCCTGTGGATTTAGGAGGATGGAGCAGACCCATAGGTATGCTGTCAGGTGGCATGCCAGTAAATTGTATTTTCATTCTTCAGCAGTGTAACCTGATTGTCTATTGTAACAATGTTCTGTACCTTCTGGTACCTAATGAAGAGTCAATCCTAAAGATGAACCATAGTCCCAGTGATTACCACCAACAACAGATGGTAAGTAAATTACAAATCAACCCCCAACTACACAGATATATGCCTTCTCCTCTTCTACCACACCTTTCAGTCCCCAGTGTCTCCTTCCCTGCTCATCTCCCATCTTTCTATTGTCATTTTTTTTTAGGTAGTAACGTTTTCACTTCATCCACATCTAAAATAGACATTTGTAAGTAAAAACCTGCAGAGTATTCAACACAGTACAAATGGTGGACAGCACAGAATTTATAAAGGTGAAGATACTGTTTGTTGAAATAAGCAATGACAGCTACTATCCACAAGAGGGAGCAAGGTGATTTACAATGTCCAGAACTGGAAGCTTTTACATGTAAATAACTTGTATATATGCTAACTGCCAATATAATCTTGAGATCTTGTTAAAATTAATGGTCTGGTGACAAGGTCTCTAAAAATTACAAACAGAATATATTACAGTATTTTTTTTCTTCAAACTTTTATTTATTAAAGGTCAAGAAAGTGAGAATTCTAGTGCAGAGGCACTGAAACATAATAAATGATTATAAATATTAGAATGAATATGACATGAAATGTAAAACCATAATAAAAAGATATTGAAACAAAATAAAATGCCATTAGTGAATTATAAATAGAAATTTCTAAGACATCAATGCTGAAATAAAGCTAAAAAAATCAGGCTCTGGGTGTACAGTTTATCATTTGTTTTATAAAACAAGTGTTCATACTTTGAAGGGAAGTCCAAGCATAATTCCACATGGTTAGTGTAAGTAAGCTCCAGTTTATTTTCATTATATACTACAGGATATGGTAAGGATTTAGAACTTCTGTGGGTCAGCCCCATCCATTTTATTTTGTCTTCACTCACTGTCCATGTAACACGATTGTCACACTTACCTCCTCCTCTCTAAAATAACAGCACCTCCCTCCTGCACATGCAGGTAGTTCTGACCTCAGACACGCCTGCTCTTCCAAATTTAATCAGTATCAACCCTCCCACCAGCCAATCAGGAGATAGCCTCTTTATCGCATATGGCTAT
>NC_092862.1:115094913-115097043 GCF_032062135.1 Pyxicephalus adspersus
TTTTTTTTATTTAAATAGAGTGAACAAAGATTATAAAATCTTTATTCACTCTATTTAAAAAAGTGTTTTTATCACAGTCTGTGACTCCAGTAACAAGATGCATAGGTAAGTCTACCGAACAAAGAATTGCAGAGTTGCAGAACAACTGGTAAACACCCTTATGGAGCCAGTTCTGGTAATATTCTACAGCCTCTATATCTATAAAATTAGAAAGGATTCTACATTTGCTTGTTCTTCCAGAATGTGATCACATTAGACAGTCATATTGTATCAACAGAGATTTCTCTGTCTTACTGCCGATTGTAATATGATAAAACATACTCATAACTTCTTTTAGCTCATAGGGGGTGGTAGTGTATTCATTGCTCTTGCTTCTTTTTTGTTTTTGCAGGCTGGCTAATAAGTGTGCTGGGCAAACCATTTATGTCCTTTCTATTTGCACCTTAATTTTGCTTTTTGTATGGGATATGGGGAAACGGCAAAGGTTCTGTTCTGTACTGGGCTCTTGGTGGGTCCCTGCACTTTTAAGCTTCCAGGCACACCAGCCCAAGAAACTGAGGCTGTGCACAGCTGAAGGGGATTCTGGAGTAGGAGCTGCAGCCAATCTGCTGATTGTTTAGTCCTGTCCTGCCATTGGCTGTTGGGTCTTTTTTAACCTATCCAGTTTCAGACTCAGGTTGCTGGATCCTCAGTGCACTTCCTGCCTCTCTGCAAACTAGTTGTCCGTTTGGAGTTTCTGTGTTTGACCTCGGCCTGTTACCTGTCCTCCTCGCCTTGCCTCCTTGTTGTTACCTGACCTCATTTGCCTGTCGTCTGCCCTGACCTTAGCCAGTGCAGCTACCTTGACTCGCTTTTTTCCAGCCTCATCACCATTCCCTAACTGAAGTCTTCTGATCCGTGTCACCCCCTGGTGGGGAGAGCCTGGTGGGCACGACCTGGTCACTCCCTAGCAGGAAAGTAGTACAGTGGCCACTAGGGTCACCAGCCCATCATTCATTGCGGGGTGCATTGGTGAAAACCTGAGGGGCAATTAGATTCTACGACTCAGGTAATCCCGTGTTACCTACCAGGGGGAGGCAACCTATAACACTGACACTATTGTTTCGCCATCTCCCAAGGACATACCTGCAAGTAACCCTTGTATAAAAGGAGCTTATAGAGTGTATAAGGAGTTTCCCATGTTATACACAAACATTGAAATGTGCAGTACTAATTGTACTGAAAGACAAAATGATTTGGCAAACACTGCTGGTAAATGCAACAATGGTGGTCTGCAGCTCTGGCCTGTGCACCCCCCCCCAGCGGAGCCAGGAGAAGGACCCTGCTGGGAGGGGCACCGGCCAGAGCTGCGGACCAGGTCTCCTGTATAGATCACAGGCTCAGACCTGCGATTGGAGTGTGGGCAGGTTCTAGCATCATGACATCACATGCATGCGGGGTCCAGAGTCCATGAAATTACTGTTCAGTGACGTCGAAAAGGTTGTGGACTACTGGATTAAAGAACCCGTTCACCAGTGCCAAAAGCCTGGCAAAAAATAGGGGAGTTGGAAGCTTTAATAAATGAAGAGCATTATGTGTTAGTTGGTATTGCTGAACCCTGGATTGCTTCTTTGTAAGACTGGGCTGTCAATATTCCTGGTTATACTCTCTTTCGTAAAGACAGAGTAAACTGAAAAAGTAGTGGTGTCTGTCTGCATGTGAGACATGATCTGAAAGTGAATGTGAAAGAAGAAATTGTTGATGGAACATGTGATGAGGTTGAGACATTATGGGTGGAGGTGCATATGGGAATGCATAATACACAGTTAATTATTGGAGTGTTACGAGTTGCCTTCTTCAGGCTGACACGGGATTACCTGAATCACGGAATCTAAGTGACCCCCGGTCTTCACCAGCACACCCTGCAAGGAGTGATGGGCCAGTGACCCTAGTGGCCACTGGACTACTTTGCTGCATTGGGATCACCAGGGCGACGTCCCCAGTCTCTCTCTCCACCAGGGGGTGAGACAGATCAGAAGACTTCAGTTTGGGAATAGTTATGAGGTCAGGGCAGGTGGCAGGCAAGGCAAGGTCAGGTAACAGGCCGAGGTCAGGACAGGCAGTGGACAAAGCAGAGTCAGGTAACAGGCC
>NC_092862.1:115097337-115099612 GCF_032062135.1 Pyxicephalus adspersus
GAGCAGATGATCTGAGGGGAGAGTGGTAACATGGAGTCTGCTTTAGGCCCCCAAGTGCTAAGGAAGAAATAGAGAATCAACTATTAGCACAAAGGCTGGGACAGTTGTAGTGATGGGTGACTTTAACTACCCTGACTGGAGTATTGGCACTACAGGTACAGCAAGAATTTTTTTACAGAATAATTTTATCATGCAGTTTATAGAAGCCCCAACTAGAAATAATACTCTGCTGGACCTAGTTATTCTAACAATGCAGAGCTTCTAACAAATGTGCATATAAAAGAGAATAAAAAGACAAAAGTCCGTCAAGTTCAATCACTAAGGAAGTAAACATATCCCAGATAAAAACCCTATAGACATAGTTGATCCAGATTAAGGCACAAAAACCCTGGTCCACTTTGCTCTAACAGGGGAAAAAATCCTTCCTGATTTCATGAGGCAATCGGATGTTCCCTGGATCAACAGTCTCTGTTATCTCTATTTTAAACCTTTAATACGTTAAATTATGTGCATCTAGAAAAGCGTCCAGCTTTTTCTTAAAGCAATCTATAGTACTTGCTGAAACTACTTCCAGAGGAAGCCTATTCCACATTTTCACAGACCTTACAGTGAAGAATCCTTTCCTTATTTGGAGATTGAACTTCTTTTCCCCCAGATGCAAAGAGTGCCCTCTTGTCTTTTGTATTGATCCTAAATTAAATAATCGGGAAGAGAGTTCTCTATATGGACATTTATATATTTATACAGGGTGATCATTTCCCCCCTTCTCAAGGGGGAATATAATCAGTTCAGCTAAACTCTCATCATAGCTGAGCTTGTAGAATATAGCCACTCTGTATGGACCTTATTCCATTACATAATTTAATGTCATCTGCAAACACAGAAATGGTACCATTAAACCCAAACTCTATATCATTCATAAAGATGTTAAACAGTAAAGGTCCCAACACTGATCCCTGGGGTACACCACTAATAACCTTAGACCAGGCAAAGTATGAATCAATATTCATTACTCCCTGAATTCTGTCTTTAGGCCAGTACTCTATCCATTTACAGATTGAATTTTCCAAACCTATAGACCATAACTTGCATATTAACCATCTGTGGGGTACTTTGTCAAATGCTTTAGCAAAATCCAAGTACACTATATCAATTGCTATTCCACTGTCTACCTTTTTACTTACTTCTCCATAAAAAGAGTAAATTTATTTGACAACTTTGGTCTTTCTTGAATCCATGCTATCATATATTAAAATATTTTCTAGCAGAAACTCCTCTATGTGGTACTTTATCAAACTCTCTTGGACCTTTCCAACTATGGAAGTTAAACTTACCGGTCTGTAGTTACTTGGTAATGACTTTGCTCCCTTTTTGAAAACAGGAACCACATTGGCCTTATGCAAATCCATTGGTACCATGGCAGTGATTAAAGAGTCTCAAAAAATTACAAACAATTACTTTAAAATGACTGAGCTCAGCTCTTTAAGGACACGTGGATGTAATACATTAGGTCCTGGTGCTTTGTTAACCTTAGCTTTGTCAAACTGTTTCCTAATCATATCAATTTTGAGCCATTGTGGCTTGTTTAAGGCAGTGTCATCGCTATTAGCAATTTGGACTTGAGCTCTGCCTTTTCCTTTGTATACACAGAGCTAAAAAAAAAGTGTAAGTAAATCCTCCTTTTCTTTATCCCTAGTTACCAACCCAGAGACATCCTTTAATGGTCAGATCTGATCGTTTTGCTAATAATATATTTTAAAAATATTTGGGGTTTGCCTTACTTTCTATCTATCTGTCTTCCATTTTGAAGTTTTGCATATTTCATCTCCTTTTTACATCTTCAGTTTTATTTATTACCGTTTTCAAATGATGAAGGTGATCTTTCTCTAAGGCCCTGGTCAGCACCAATTCTCACCAGACACCAGTCCCCTGATCTAACACTGCAGTCTTCACCTTTAGTAAGCCCAACCAATCCCTTCATTCAGAACCAATCCCTTCATTCGGAACCAATTCCTTCACCTCATTCAAAGCCCAGTCCTGCTGTTCTTCATTTACAGGGACTGTCCCTCCTATAAATCCAAGTCCCTAATTTACAAGGATCGTCCCCTATTTAAATCTAATATTATCTTTATTTAAAAGGACTGTCCCTCACTTAGAATCCAGTGCTTCATGTACAAATCTCCCCCTGACATATTCCTGTTAAAAACACTGGTATTTGTCCCTCCTCTCAGGTACATTGTCTTGGTGTCATCTTTGATTCTGCCCTCTCATTTAC
>NC_092862.1:115100723-115101922 GCF_032062135.1 Pyxicephalus adspersus
TATATGGCTGTTTTTTTTTCCCTAAACGGCAACAATTCACATAATAATGTTTTTAGGGATGGCTTCACATATCATGAGAATGTTAAGCAAATTCCAGTTCAGTACTAGCAGCATGCATCAGTGCTCTTTTTAAATTATGTGACAGCATTCTCAGTGACATCTGCAGGTCTCATAATAGCAATCAGGAACCAATCGGCATGCTTCCTAATCCTGTGATATACATAAATACTGGTTATGAAAACTTTTCTGCCAGAAGATGTCAGTGTGCCTCTTGCTTTCTCTTTGCACATAGCAATATTGCCAGGCATTCAATCCATTCTGCAGCTAAACACCAGCATTGAGGAGATGTACAAGCTCCTCTTCTGATCTGAGATTGCTTACTCTGATTTCATAATTAGGTGATATAAGATTAAAACTCATCCCTAACAATAGTATTGATTACACTAGGATATCCCTTAATTCTTTTATGTAAGTTGTTGCCTCTGGCTCAATGCATTTTGGCAAATAATATACGGCTTCATCAGGAGCATTTATGACATGACTAGCTCAATGAGGATGATTACATTTGTTATATGGGAGAAAACCTGTATCAGACCAGTTCATATATGTTATGACAAAAGCAATTGCCAGGGATGCTGGCAATGGTAGAGGGTTCAACTTTCATACAATTCACACAATAATATAATTGTATGCCACAGTAATCAAAGTCTAAAACCCAAGTGAAAACTTGTGTTGAAAATTAGGGTCCTCGTTTCTGCAGTTAAGGCCTTTTAGAATAATATTGCTTACTCTGATTTCAATGCATATTGTAAGCTTCTTACAGTGTGCATTACAAGTTGAATCTCCCTAACGGATCACATAACACCACAAAAATATGACAGGAGTTCCATACCTACCACACTTATTCCACAACATTTAGCTGGAGATGGGGTTTAGGATCCTTGGCTATCCTGCAGACAATGTCCCTTATGCAGAAGTCTATCTAACCTGTCTGACTGAGCCAGAAATAACCAAAGATCAGGATGTGGAGAAAAAGAAGGGAGACAATGGTGGGGCCCTACAGTTGAACAGGGACAGGTGGGTATAATGGGTTTAGTTCTGCTTTATAAAACACCTTACATTTCACATGCTTATTGACTGGTTCAAATGTGCCTTTATCCGTAACTATGTGGTGTAGCAATATTAGGTCCTAAAAATAA
>NC_092862.1:115103424-115170839 GCF_032062135.1 Pyxicephalus adspersus
GTATGAATGGCACATGAGTGATCAGAAGGGGAATAATCTTTCAGAATATTTTTTTTCTAGATTTTCCTCCTTTAAAATTGGGTGCGTCTTATATTCTGGAGCGTCTTATACGGCGAAAAATACGGTAAATGAAAAATGTTTTGTTTTCTGGGCATGCGGGCATGTGCAGAAGGGGCATTTTTTTCACTAAGGGGAAAGAAATGCAGATCTCATGCATGTGCAGTCAGATGCACTGACCAGCAATGTGGCTCAGAGTGTAGAACTCAGGCCTTTGCAGTGTTGCGTCCCAGGTTCGAATCCCGGTCGGGACGCTATCTGCAAGGAGTTTACAGGTTCTTGTGTTTGCGTGGGTTTCCTTCCACATTCCAAAAACATGTAGCTAGGTTAATTTGCTTCCCCCCAAAAATTGACCTGAGACTGAATTAATGACATATGACTATGGTGGGGACATTAGATTGTGAGCCCCTTTGAGGGATAACTATGGACTTTGTAAAGTGCTGTGTAAAATGATGGCGCTATAAAAATACCATGTAATATACCCATCTCCCTTTTTTTTCCCCTTTACAGTGGGCTACATCACCGATCAGGTGATGTAGCTAGAACACAGAAGATGGCGGCCTGCCCCTTACAGAGCATCACTCACTATCTGCTTCCACATGCTATCAGGCGGTACTGATCCAATACCATCCCTCAGTCAAGCACGGCAGTGTTGTTTCCACTCCTGAAGATCAATGAGAACAGATACTACATTTGATCTTAGCCAAAAGGCTGAGAATCAACAAACTCAGACCCAAGTATTCTAGAAGTTAATTGGCAAGGAGAAATCCATCCCCGTTTTACCAGCTCTCCATTCACAAAGATGATCTTTGTATATATGTATGGACAAATATAGGGACCCAGGGCCAGACTGGCCCAATGGGGGACTAAAAAAATGCCCCCTGTAATGCCCTAATCATTCCCAGAAAATTACTTTTCTGTGCTCCTTGGCTGGCCCCTTACAAACCAGTGTCAGGAAAGCTGTGCATTCTGATGGCCCCCTCCTTCTCACCACCTCTGGGGGTCCTAGGTTCACCCTGGACACACCAACCTCCCCAAAACAATCCAATACAGTGTTCTAACAAATAAATCAAATCTACCGGGGGTGTGTACAATGACATCATCGTCAGTAAAGTTTCACAGCTGTGTTTGTGTATGAATGTTGCATGTCATGGACTGCAGCCTTACATCTATTCGAGTACAAACCTCCATACCTCCTAAACAGTATGTCGTACCAACCGGGGTAACAGGGGACCCTCATAGCTAGCAGCACCCTAAATTTCATCTCCTCACCTTAAACAACTTTTAAAATATGGGGGTCAAAATTATAAAAACTAGTGAAAATTGAACATCAGGGTTGCTGTTGTAAAAGCAAGTGTGTCTAGAAGCCCGAAATTAAACATACAAATTATGGAACCTCGCAAGGAGGTGCACACCCTAACTTTATACCTACCTGTACAAAAACTAGAAATGCCATACTACCCTGTCCCCTTCCCTACTTTGAACCCCAATTTCTCTTGAACGGGAAGATGTTCAAAACCAAATATGTAGGTGGAAATGGGGGACACCAGTGACTAACACCCCCTAAAGACGGGTGTGGAGTGAGAGAACACACTAGAACAAAAGATAATACAACCCGAGCACATCCGTCCTCCCGCCCCTCCCTCCGTGCTCTGACCACGCCCACCCCGCGCTCTGCTCATTACCTCATCTCGCTCCTTCCCCCCCATGCTGCTTTCCCGCCTTACTGAACACGTGAGGCTCAGCGTACCGGATGTACTTCAGTCTGATTGTTCTGTAGGTTATAACTGAATAGTGGTAACCAGAGCAACAGCTTGTATACACAAAGTGCTGAGTGGAAAAAGGTGCCAGAAAAGTAGTTCTGAAGGGTGGTGCCTATTATATAAGTGAATAACAAGATTTTTTTTCCTATAACCCATTTAATGTACACATTATATAGACATTTTCAGCAAATGCGTGGTTGTCTACCCTTTTATGTAAAGTAAAAATGTTAGTTTAGGTCCATTTTAATCTCTATTAGTGCTGCAAATGTTTGTGGTTTCCTTCCATTTGATCCACATTATACTCACAATTATGCATCAACATCAAGTCAATTTCTAATTCTCTACAAGGATTAAATTTAAAATGTTACGCCAAATAGGTTACAACCACACTGAAGTGACTGAACCACAAAATAACTCAAACTTTTCTAACATGTCCAAACATTTCCACTGCAATTAGACCAAAAAATAATCCTTTTAAAAAAAGAAATCCATGAAAGTTTGAATGTTTTGTGGATACAACTGATTGGTAGACATTGATTTGGATTATCAGATATGTGAGATGGACATGTGTGAGTCCCTTGCCTGATTTCTGCAGTTGTACTGGAACTGTTTCAAAAATACTTTCAAATATTTTTAATACAAACATATAACTGGGGTAGTAGCATGTAGATGGAGGTATGCTCTGACTTAGCAAATAGAAATTACTCTATAAACCAACAAAAAATACGCTTTGATTCCCGCTGCTTCAAGCCCCAAAAGGAAGTCAGAGTTGTCCCATCATATACAAAACTGTGATAATGGGAAATAATGCAATAGATTCACATATAATGGTATAACAGCTGTGTTCTCTGGCAGGGTAACTATAGAGGAGACAGCTTCTGGAAAACAACAAAACAAAAAAAGTATTATATGTCTTGTGTCTTACCAACTAAAATGATGCACACATACAGTCTCATTTCTACCAAATAGGAATCATTTAGGGTTTCCTACTAATATACTTACCAGCATTTATGTATAGCAAGAAAAAAAAAAAAAAAAAAGAAGAATCCACACTCAAGTATAAAAGCAAAATATTCAGTGCAAGAAATAACATGAATCAAAAAGTAACAAATAATTCTAAATTCTGGGGTCAGCAAGCCCAGGCCAGCCACTCCCATGTAGGGAGGATAGAGGGCAGCCATGGCACATTATGAGCTGACCAGAAACTACTGTGGTGACGTCACGTAATCAATGACCCCGCCCACCGCCTGCTCCGCCTTATGAGCGGCGAGAAGAAGCGCTGTACGCCATTTTGTGAAGCTGTTCGTAGAGGAGGAAGTGAGTCGCGGATCATCCCGGGCACACAACGCGAGATCGTAGAGTTGTTGAAAAAACACCGAAAAACTGGCAGACGCAATTGAAATCGCAGTCATGAGTGACGCTGAGGGGAATACCGTGGAGAAGAGAGTGAGTAGCGTTTTTGCGGCGTTCTAACCCGCCGTGCTGTTCGGTCTATTTTTGTGAGCACTCGGTGCTGGTCACCCTGAGGGTAAAATCTTTCTATCTGGAGCCTGGTCGGAGTGTGAGTGAGGAGAATGTCTGGGCGGCTGTGAGGAGGAAGAAGCGGCGGTGATGGCGGCTTTGTCTGTCAGGAACAAGATGGCTTCTGCGAGGGACTGAGGAGCGCAGCCCTGGGTAAGTATGGAGCTTGTGGGGGGCCAGATACATTCACGTAGGGAGGGGACGCTAAACAAATAATTTTTATGCCTTTTTTATAGCAAGTGCAGTAAGCAACAAAGTGACGATTGCACTGATTTTATAATTATTACATATAATTCATGGAGCTAAAACGGCAAAAAGAGGAGTTTTGTGTTATAAAACATGTGAGCTAGTCTCATGATGGCAATATATCAGCTAATCCTTGTGTAAAGCTTCATTGTGTGCAATGATGGGACTTTCCTCTGCTAGCATTTTACTCAGCAATGCCACACATTGTATTTTATTGCCTTCCTTACACTACTACTTTAAACCCAATGAGCCCCCTGAGTGGTCTGACTATAGATGCACATGGGACACATGTGTCTCGCCCCAATTATTGGGTTCTGTGATATGGTGCCACATGTGGTTTGTCCCAGACTGACCTGGAACCCTGGGTAGTAAAGACTCCACTTCTACCCACATTTTGGAGTGGTGACCATGTGTCCTTGCACCTTTTAACTGGGGGGAGTGAAATTGGTGGTTTAATATCTGCTGGTATGTGGAATAAGCAGGCTGTCTAATCTGATGGGTGGCAATATGGAAAGAGCTAAATCTTAGCCTCTAATATTTGTTTCAGTACCCTGAAAACCTTTCCTCTGGTTTTCTGGGGATTCCTATTCAGTAATGCTACTTTTCAGGTACAGCCAGGGTTGGCCTTTGCAGAAGGATCACGGTGGGATCTGATTGGCTGAGATGAGTTGCTGCTCAAGAAACTGGCCAATTAAAACTTTCCTTAGTAACTGAATTGATAACAAAGTTACCCCTTTTGACCTTTAAATTGGTGCCCCCATGGCTGTAGTAATACACCACATTATTGCTGCTGAACAATGCATACTTGGGGGCTGTCATGGTAAATGCTTTTAAACTTGGCTTTGCAGTCCTGGAATTGTATCAGCACTAAATTGCGTCTGTATGGAGAATACCACAGCAATAATAAGTTTTTCTACCCGTGTAGTGTGAGCATTTTATAGTTTCATACTAAGTTATATTGTTACACTTTTTTTATTAAATAGCTTTTATAGTTTGGTGATAATACTTTGGCGATAAGAAGCCAGATGTCAGATGCCCCTCTTTTACTAGGACAAGCATATCTCCTGCTAGCTTTCAGCTCCTACATAACAGAATAAACCCTGTAATTTACAACATTACTTATAACTACTAGACTTGATATATTTTGCTTTTTATCCGTACTACAAAGAGCAAATTTTACCCTTTTCTTACTGCTTTAGGGCTGCTGCAGGTATGAAGTGAGGAAATAAAATGCCTGGTATGGATTGAGGATTGTAGATTCACACATCTAGACTTGTGGAATAACGGCAGCAGCTGGAAAGTCTTTGCAAAGAATTAGTTTGGTGTTAGTGACCCCGTGGTGATTTTTTAGGGATGCTAAAATGTGTGCCTATGTGCAATCTTTCCCCGCAGAATTCTTTATACTAATGTAGCTAGTATTAGCTCAGCCTTCTGTGGCTCCTCATGTCCATCACTAACTGGGAAATGCTTTTCGATCTTGAGCTTAAAATCCTTTGAAAGATAGATAGAAAGATAGGGGAGGGATGAGGGGGAATACGCTGCCTAATGTGTTATGTGTTTTTTTTTTTTTTTTTTTTTTTTACTAACTGCAGTTAGTGTTTGTATACCCATTCATTGTTTAGACAGGTAGTCTTGTTGGGCTTTTGCATATATTATATTGTAATAGGCTTGCTAAGAAGCAGAAGTTCTACTTAAAAGGTTTAACCAGTTTTGTGGCTACATATTGGGCAAAATCTGATGATCAATGTTTCAGGGTAAGAAATTCCAGATAAAACAAAACTCCATATTCCTTGCAATGCCACAGCTAAATGTGGAATTGTTTATAGTGGGGTTATGGCCAGGGCATAAATTGTCTCATTCCTTGCTCCGATGTCAGCCATCACAACTCTTCCTAGTTCAGAGGACCCAGATTGTGGCCAGGCACTCGCATTCATTCCTTTTTCAGAATGCAGAACTATGGCCTTCATTTTAGAGCATGACGTTTAGTACCTTTAACTTGGAGAATATTTCTTAAAACGTGTCCCATGGAAGGTGAAGCAAGGGAATAATTAAGTACATCTTCTCACCCTTAGCTATCTAAACCTTGTGGTGTGGCGGTAGCTCCACTGTTTTTCTGGAGTTCTGCTCTATTTGGCAGATGTACATGGAGTTCTGTTTTGGCAGCCATACTAGATGGCATGCTTTACATCACCCCAGCCAACACTTGGCATTGTGATCTTGAGTTGGATACACGTTTCCTAGAACTGCTGGCACTTGGTTTGTGTACTGATGTTGCTTCCAGAAGTTGTTGGAAGTTTTCTTTATCCACACTCTGGGAGGTTTTATAGTCTCACTCCTTGGCTGATCTGTTGCACCTAAATTCTTACAGTTCACAATATTGGCACTTATGTTTGATAAAACAGATATTTGTTTTGGGGCTAGTGAAATAGATGGCGTTCTATGACTAAGCTACTTGTCTACAAATGGTTTGGAGAAAGAGGGACTGGAGGATTGCTGGGTATTGCAATTTATCCTCTCCAGGGTCAGATGGTGTATTCTGACTTCAGCCAAATAATCTAAGGTTTTGTGTTGAAGAGCAGCAAGGTGCTGGGAGAGATGGCACTCATAATCAATGGTTCTTTTTACATTGGGGGATATAATTGCAAGTAGTTGTCTTGTCATATTTAGTGTCACAGGGCTACATTATAAGGTATATATTCTATTGCCTCCGCTAGTCAGTGGTTGTCGCATATCAGTGTTTATTTTCAGTTATCAATGGGTACAATGAAAACACCTGAGCTTAAACATCTGAATAGTTAGCCACAGATTTGTTTTGCAGATGCTGATTAATGGCTACAGTGAACGCTTCTCACCATATTGTCATCCTCAAATGTGAATTTTGTGTGTGTGTGGTAATAGGGCAGAAGTGGGATTTTTCCACTGGGGTTTTCCTTTTTGCAGTTCTTGCACAAACAGGTCTTCTTTTGGAGTGTATTCCTGTTTTCTTTACATTTGTAAGGATCATTTTTCGGTAAATACCTTTATCTGTGAATTAGAGAACCCCTTCTCCACCTTTAAAGGTGGCACTTTGCATAGAGTTACTTGGCATTTTCTCCAAGCCTTTCTTCAGATGCATTCAGTAATCTTCTGCTATAACCCATAGCCAGTTTGATTAATTGAAGTCTATTGGGAGTCCCTTCTGTGTAAACTAACCCACTTGTATGATGAATTTTACTAGTTAGGGGTTAGGTAAGCAAAGAACAAGCAGTACTTGTCAAAATGTATTGTTTTAGCTTATGATGGAAAACTAAAATAGCCTTTTAGTTTTTTAAAGCCTTCTTGGAATTACACCCAATTAAACTGATCTCTCTCAATGCAAGACCCTCGGCACTCGCATGTGTCATTGCATAGTTTTGCAAGCTCTTAAAATCCAGGTCACTCTGATATGCAAATCTCTGCATTTGCTGAAAGTCTTGATGGCTGATCCTCTGGGGTAGTGGGTGTCTTGTATAAAATATATTTCCCTGGGTTTTGTTGTGCTCATGGAACATTAAAAAGTTGTGCACAGGTAGGAAGGCTTTGCAATTTTTTAATAGAGGCTGACTTAGCTTCTTCCTCCATATACCTTTAGCTATGTGGCCACTTACAGCAAACATGGCCCGATTTTCTTGCATAGTGCTAATAAGATTTGAAAGATGCTTTACTTTAAATTAGACAAAACTCTACTTTCCTGTAGTAAATAGGGGCGATGTAATTACTTTGAGGTAGAGTAGTATAAGTAGGCTTTATTTAGAGAGTTGTGGCGACTTTTCCAAAAAAAGGTGGTTGGGTAATTTGCCCTGGCAAACAATACCAGACTTGTCTATACTCTACCTGCTGGCTTATCGTAATTTCACTGCCACAGGAAGAGTATTTAGTCGCTATTTGCCTACATATACTAAATGTTCTTTTTTCATTAAGGTTATTATTCCTGAAGAGATGGAAGAGTTTATTTCAAGAATGTTGAAGAGAAAGCAAGATAAAAGAAGGCTAATGAAAAATTGTAAAGATCAGAAAAATTCATATGGGGGAAATTTGAACAGAAGATTGTTCAGATAGAAGCTGAACATGTTAAGGCTTTAATGAATTGGTTGAATTGGGGAAGAATACGTCAAGTTGAAAAATGAAAATAATGAAGAATGAAGAAAAGTTTAAATCAAGAGTGGCGTAGAATTAAAAGACTCTGGAAGAATGAATGGGTCCTAGGTTAAGTAAATGTATGGTTTATGTTCCAGTGTCTGTATGATCAAATTAATGCATTTGCATGATTTTAGTTAACCAAAAATTTGGTCATCTGGTACAAATTAGGGATATGTTAGTGGAAGGAGTGGGTTAAAAGCAGCATTTTGGATAGATAGTATTTTGGTAACCTAACCATTTATTTTCCAGGTTTATATATCCATTTGTGTTCGCTGTACCAAGGTAGGCATTTCTTAGGAGTTATCCAATTTTTAAACATTGTTTGTTCTGCTAGGCATCCCGGTCCCGTACCAAGTCTCCTGCTGAAAGCGCTGCCCGTGCAAAATCCGAAAGTCGCTCTCGTTCTCGCAGTGGATCAAAAGCTTCAAAGAGGTCGGAGTCCCATTCCCGATCAAGGTCAAAGTCTCGGTGAGTGTTTTAACAGGCTGTTTTTCTCCCTCCGAATTCACTTAGGCTTTAATATAAGCTGGTGACATGGCAGTGCAGAAGGAAATAAATCCCTTCTTGGGTTGTTTTGGAGATGCCCTGTAAAATGAAATCCACCCTGCAGCATGATGAAACTTTGAATGAGATTTGCTGGCAATGTTTACAGTTAAAAGGAGTACTGCAGAAAAAAACTATACAAATAAACAATATATGCAGTTATAGGTTTTTGACCAGATTACACATAAGGCAATGGTTCTGAAGCCTTGGTTCCTTGCAGTGCCTGAAAGCTTGTTTTGACATATTGACTTCTTGAGCAGTATGAAATCCTAATATGAACAGAAATCCCCCCCATGTACAGTTTAGCATTAGGTCAATTACCATTTTGATGCTGAAAAGTCAGTTGAGGGAATATCCTGGCATTTTACTGAATTAAGTGTAAGCTTGGCTTGAAGGGACAGAGGTTTAGTTTCAACAATTTGCATCCACAGTTTTACTGGGGCAGCCTGCATTTCACCATTTAATGTAGCATGTTGGCAAGACAGTGAAAACTTAATACCACCGATCCCTCAATGGAGCTGGACCTTTCCCCAGTCTAGTCCCACTCATCCTGAAATTCTTTGTCTTGGTGCCGGGCGCCATAATCTGTCTTCTCCTTCAGCCATCATGATATGTCGCCCGATCTCTCACTGTGCAGGTGAGAGATCAGGTGACATCCTGCTGCGTTTTGGTGAAAAGAGAGCTAATCATACTGCACATGCATGAGATTGGAATCTCCTTCCTCTTGATGGGAAAAAATGCCCACTTAGGAAAGAGGCAAACAAGCCTCCCCGGATGTGTGACTTGGGTATCCCAGGAGGCTCTGTGCTCCCATTTAGTCTGTCGCCACAGCAAATTTTTACTTTTATATAGATAAGAATTGTCTAGGTTGAGTTTAGGTCCGCTTTAGTGCATTTGGGCTGGCATTACGCTACAGCTGTCCACATTAATTACTCCAGATGGCCAGCTTTATTCCTTCAGGTCTTCTCCCCTCCCAATCACCAAGTAATGAGGGCAGCATGTATCTTATGCCTGACCAAAATGGTCCGTCTTTTTGTCTGTATCAGTTCAGTAGCAGTCTCTCTGCCCCATCTGCAGTTGACTGCTTAGTAACGCAAGTTTGTTTATGGACACATTGATCTCCTTCGCCTGCATTTACCAACGGTCGCCAGTTTGCTGTTTTTATATATTTCTTTCTCATTGATTAGCTGCCACAGCTGGAAGGACATCAGTAGTGTTCGGTTGTTCTTGGGTGGTTACTGAAAAGTTGGGTCTCAAGGCAGGGGCTGCCACTCCTTACAACTTCTTCCACCCAGCTTAAAATAATTTCTGGGGAGAATACTAAACGTCTATATTGGGACGGTGGGAATTGTACAGTACCAATGGTAGTACTCCTCACCCCTTCCACTGTTCAGAGTAAGTTTTAGTGGTTTCCTGGACACCAATTTTTGTTCTAAGTAAAGCCACTGCTTTAAAAGCCCTGGAGGAAGCAAAGTTCTGCAGTTTGTTCTTGCTGGAAATAAGTGAGCGAGTATGACAACAGCCAGAAACACTACACTTTCCTACATATACTAGTTCTGTGTACCTATGAATGCCTTTCCTGCATGTGCTATTTGTAATCATTCTTTCAGATTCCCCCATTTTTTGAGGAGAAAAGTGACCTAACAGCAGTAATAGTTATTTTATAGTGTTCTGACCAGATGGTCTAATTGGTGGTTAATCTATGAAGTCATATGACAGCCTGTCTTATCTGCAATTGTTTTTTGCAGCATTATGCTGAAATAGAATGCAACACATCATAGGCTGCAAAAAAAAAAAAAGATGCAGTGTGGAGTTTTTGTAGGGCTAACTTGTTTGGTTGAGGACAGGAAACATTCCTTCATAAGTCTCAAGTTTTATCTTCTAAGTAAGTGGTCCCCAAACTTTTGGTGCTCATGTCATTTAAAGGGGAAAAAACTTCCCCCTCAGTGATGTCATGATGCCAGAACCCGCCCACTCCCATCACAGATCTGGGCCTGGGTTGGGGACCCCTGTTCTAAATGATAGCTTGAAGTGTGGGCAAATGTAGAAAGTCTCTTGCAATTCTCCATAGAGATCTTTACATGTTTGCTGTTTCCAGATCACGGTCCAGGAGACGTTCCCACAGAAGATATTCCCGTTCCAGGTCTCGATCCCGCTCACACAAGAGACGATCTAAGAGCAGATCATACACTCCAGAATATAGGAGGAGGAGGAGCCGGAGCCACTCTCCAATGTCTAATAGGAGGCGCCATAATGGTAGTCGGGTAGGTTTTGTTTTATTAAGCTTCATTTACTCGTTTTAATTTTTTATTTTTTACTTTAACTTACATTTTACTTTGCTTTTCTTAGGCAAACCCAGATCCAAACACTTGTGTTGGAGTCTTCGGCTTAAGCTTGTATACAACAGAGAGAGATCTGAGGGAGGTGTTTTCACGTTACGGCCCCCTTTCTGGTGTCAATGTAGTGTATGATCAACGGACTGGACGTTCAAGAGGATTTGCGTTTGTCTATTTTGAACGAATTGATGATTCCAAAGCGGTAATTAAGTATTTGATTTATATAGCATGAACATACTATATCTGTAGCTTTTCACACCTCCAAAAGAGTTTACAGTGAGGTTTCTTTTTAAGTCTTTGAAGTCAGTAGCTCTACTTTCAAGGGCTTGTTGCCAAAACGTTCTGTATTAAATTGATTCCATTTTGCTAACCAATATTGCCACCTCTGGGCAATGATGAAAACTGCAATTAAAAGCAGCTAAAATTGGGGGAACTTGCTTTGCAGTCTTGATGATCAATGACATTTGATGTAGCGACAGGGGGAGGAGCAGCAGGGGGCATTTTGTAGGAAGAATTTGACATATTCAAGAATGTTTTTTCTATTTCCTGTAATTTCAGTGAGGGTATTACAATTAGAAGCAAAGTGTTTTGGAGACATATTTTCTGAACACTATATTGAACAAATTTTGTAAAGTTGCATGTTTTGTAAAGGAATGTCTGCAATCTGTCTTGTACACACAAGTATAATTACATTCTGTAATCTGGCACAAACAAAAGTTTACTTTTCTTGAATACAATAAGTAAGCAAGTTCATTATAACCATTTGCATAGCCTGGCTAATCAAGCCTGCACCAATATCCCAGTGTGCCTAATTTTGTTAAATCCTTGACTAGCATTTAACTATTCTTTGTAACTTAAGACTTGTTTGTGGTATCTGTGCATGACTGTCAAATTGGCAAATAACTTAATGCAGTTTACATTTTGGCTTTGATTTTTTTTTTTTTTTCCAGGCAATGGAACATGCAAATGGTATGGAATTGGATGGCCGCCGGATTCGTGTTGACTATTCAATAACCAAGCGAGCGCACACCCCAACTCCAGGCATCTATATGGGACGACCCACACAGTGAGTTTTCTTCCTTCTGCAATTTTTAAATAAACCAAATAAAGCTATGCTTTTTCCAGACTACATAGTAGCATTTTCTGTTTTATCTAAAATTTATCATCTTGCTATTTATTGTCATGTTTGGTAATGCATGTGACACATTCTACATGCTCTATGAAGGACATCTGAATGAACCTTCAAAATGCACATGCGCAGCACACATTGTCTTGTGCTTCAAGCGGCATACATTAACACACAAATAAAACGTCTGCAAAGACAGAAGCCCAGCGTTTTTGTAATCGGCCTAACACAACTTTTAAGCAGGCATATACCATTAGACCCAAGTGTGCCTTCTCTAGTATGCTGAAATTTATAAAGATTATCATAGTGCTCCTATACAGTACTTCAGATCACCATGGGGACTCCTTCACAAATTTTTAGTTTTACCTTTAAATTCCAAAGGGCGTTTGGCACATTTGTTTGGAAATGGTGGTAGCCCCAAGTGACTCGGGGTAAAAAAAATAAAAAAACATCTGAAAGCTGTATCCCCGAGCCGCCTTTGTGGTAGCTAAAACATAAAAAAATACTTACCGAGTCTCATCGGCACCCTCCAGTGTCCTGCCTGTTTGATCCCATCCTCGGGCCGCGTCCTCCTCTGATCTGTTCCTGGCTAGTGTGCTAACGTTCCTGGTGACGTCTGTGCATGCAAAGGAGTGTGGTGGGAAATTTAAATTATTTTGTATTGATGCCAATACAAAGTAATATAGAAATAAACTGTTGCTCTGCTCCACTGGCACCAGAAAATACACCATGTTCAAACTTGCTTTATATTTTTAACAGTAACAGTGGACGTCGTAGAGATTATTATGACAGAGGATATGAGCGAAGCTATGATAGATATGAGGAATATGACTACAGATACAGGTATGTTTGTGCTTAATCAGCTCTCACTTAATTTTAGTAAAAGGATCCATAAGTGTTAACTGGAAGCCTTCTATGCTAATGTTATCTGATCTCATGCCTATAGTAAGCCAGGCAGTGTTGACAAAAAGCTACCCAGAAATTTTTTTTTTTTGTACTTTGGCTATCTTTTTATATAAAGTGAAAATTTCGAGTTTAGGCACGCTTTAAAATGTCTCAAACATCAATGGACGTTAACGTCCTAAAGAAAATGTCAATTCTTTTGCTTTTCAGCCGGAGACGCTCTCCCTCTCCGTACTACAGCCGGTACAGGTCTAGGTCAAGATCCCGCTCATACAGTCCAAGTAAGTACAATCTGTACCACTTTTTGTAAAAGGGTTGTATAAAAGCACTTTAATTTTAATGTGGCCTGGTAAAGAGATTTTATACAAAATTAGTGCTTAGTTCCTTACAAACTGTGTGGTAGATTCCTATTGATTAAGCAAATCTAATTGCATAAAGCCACTGCCATGAAGCAAGTATGACTATTTGATCATATCTGTGACATCCTAATTGTAACAGTTGAGTCACCTGAATTTGTTGCTTTTAATTTCTTGGAGTTACATGGTGGCCTCCAATGGAATGTTTTCATTGCATGGGTGCCTATTCCTTAGCCTGGGTACACTTGTGCAATAATTGTCATTGGAAAGGATATTTCATGATCATTTCCAACAACATATGACTGTTCGATGCATGAATGAATGCTGTACATACAGCACCGTTCTGCTCTATAGAGAGGGGAGGGGGAGAACGACAGAACAGCACCCTGCTGCGCGCTCTCCCTCACTCTTCCCTTTCATTGAGATCGTCCATTGTCGGTGGATCCGCCAGGGCGGTTGTTTGGACCATGGATTACGGGCACTGTACACGCCAGATTCTCATCAGATATTGGCCCCTGAGACGATTATCAGGCGAGAACCATTGGATGTTTGTATGTAGCCCTAGCTCTGGGTTTTTGCAATCCCTATGCCTGCAAATGTTTCCAAAGTTCGATCTATTTTTTATTTTTTATTTTTTTTAAACATGATAAACACAACTGCATACAAACTAATAAATTTATACTTGGAATTTTTTTTTCACTTAACATTTGGTAAAAACTTGTGGTTTAAATACTATGTTTTGTTTCTTTCTAGGACGTTACTGATCTGAAGATGGGAAGACATTTTAATATCTGATGCATTCGATTGACCCCAACCCCTTTTTATCACTTTGTAAGAAACTGCAGTTTTTTGTTGTCTCGTTTTGTGACTCAAAACAATGGTATTGCTGTAGTATGGTAAAGGCAGACTTCTGAAGGAGATGTTAAAACTACAGATTTCCAAAGTGACGGTCTTTGTTTTGCAATTTTTTTCTTTTTTTTTTTTTTTTTTTTTTTTTTTTTTTTTTTTTCCAGATCTGTGCAAACAGAAATAAATCTCAATTTCTTAATCCTTCTGTTAGGAGGTTTTTTCATCTTTCTTTTGTGGACAAGCTGTATTTAATAAGCATTCTACTTAACAAGGGAACTATTTTGTGATAGTAACTGAGTGTATAATAAAAGTGGGAAAAAAAGGTTTGCCGATTTGTGTCCCTTATTAAATTGAAAGCAATACTCAATTTTTTTTTTTTTTTTATTGAACATGTTCTTGTACAATTTTTGTGGTGGCACTGAACTAAAATTACCTAGTCTTGCACAGGCTCCTCTTGTGCACAATAGAAGCTGCATTTCTTGGCTGAGGGACATCCAGGATTATGGAGCTCTACTGAGTCACTGGTGCATATGGCAGAGAGTAAAATAATGTTTTCAAACACCTTTTTATGCAGACTCATGTTGTGCTAAGATACATTGGATGCAGATTTCCCTCCAATGTATCTTGACCTTCAGACAAACATACTAAGCATGGTTTTCTTGCACCTTTAGATTTTGCCTATGCCCGTTAAGGGGGACAGGAAGTTGCTCCAGTTGGTTTGTAAGTACAGATGTTTGATGTTGATGGAAGCAAACTGGTGTCTTCTGAAATTTTTCTGTAAAAATTTTCCTGTGTTTCACTAAGCACACAGGACTCCTCCCTGAAGTCAGGTCTGTACATCTATGCTATGACCACTCCTATAGTAAGTCTGCAAGTCCAGACTGCAGTTACTTAGAGCAAGTTTCAGGCTGTTTGGTTCTAAAACAGAAAAAGTGGCATAAGCGGTGCTTTTTGCACTCGTGTGAGCCTCCAGCAAAAATAATACGCAGCACAGTAGTAACATTACTCAGTCTTGCTCTTTTCTGAGACCAGTAACAGGGACAATAGTATGTTAGATATCACACTACCTACACACATCTGAGGCTGAAGGTAACCCTCACTGCTCTTTTCTAGACATTAAAAAGATACTTACTTTTAACATTGACTTTTCATATCTGTAATTGGTACATTTCTGCTTTAAATGACACCAGTAATACACAAGCCAAAGTTTCTCGCTTGTCTCAAGCTTCATTTTTTTATGATCTTTTTGAGTTAACACATGCTATAGTATGGGTGCATGTAAGGGCTTTGGAAGAATGCATGGAACGGCTCTGAAATCAAAGAAACAAATGCCATCACACCCTTAACTAGTCAAAATCTGTCTCGAGGAAGATGCCTTTTGAAGCATGTCTGCTAAGAACTGTGGGCATCCTACACCACATAAAGGTCTGACTGCACCCTAAAAGTGTCTTTAAAGGTAATTTTTTTAAAGCACTGCGGTCATCCAAGCCCAATACTGGCAGAGTGGACTCAGTAACATAATGGTATGCATAATGCAACACAGGAAATAGAAATGGTGAAGTAAAATACTCTTAACCCTTTCTATACTGTTGTGTTTAATGGTCTTCCTGTTGATGAATGGGTGCACAGTAAAAATGTATGAAAGAATTCTAGTGCTTAAATGTGGGACTGTCCTCATGTATGGTGAGCTTCAATTGTAATTGTACGTGCCACCCTGCAGTGATGACGGTCCAGGACCTGTCATCACCACACTGCAAGCTTCTAGGAGAACAGTGATCCTCTTTGGTTGTTGAATGGTCACTGATATACCTCCAGTGTATATTTTGTTCTCTGGCACCTGGCTTTGTATGCAGCATACAGAGCCAAGCTCTTGCGCTACATTGAGCATTCAATGTACAATGCAGAGCTAAAATTAATAGCCACCAAGGGAGACATTGCATATCTCTCGTCAAATAGCTGTACATCTTGGTTACTTTTTGTTTTTAAGTTTAGCTCGGCTTTAAAAAAAAAAAAAAAAAATTGTACATAAGTTTAGTTAGTTTGAAGGTCACGGTTAAAATAGTTGATGTCCCTGTAAGAACATGTATTGTGAGGTATGTTCTCCCTCAAGCAGTTTACAGGCCAAACATTCCCTTTTTCATTGGAAGCTTTTATTACTATATCTTATGTGGCCCAGATAATGCAAAGTAAAGCTCAAATCCTTCAGCACTTCTTGCCTTTATCAAGTTTTGTATGGCCAATCTAAGACCAGAAAAGAAACAATGGACAAGGTCAATTTAGTTTCTTATATTTTACGTTTTAATATTTAATGTTCTTGTCCCTGCCCTCATCCATGTCTTTTTATTTTGTATCCATTTTCCTCATCCCTTTTTTTTCTTTTGCCACTCTGTTCCTTCACATCCCCATCAAATTCCTATCCCCTGTCATACCATACCTACCATCCACGTCCAGTTGTTAGACATTGTTCTACGCAATAAGTTTTTAACAAAGTGGAAGTAAAAAATGAACAAATCAGGCTCCATAAGATGTCAATATAATACAGTAGAATCTGTTGCATTTACAATGTAGGGTTTTCAGTACAACATGAATATAGAACACAGATCAAATCATCTCAATAAAAAGTTACACTCAATGAAGTGTCAAAACGTTATTCCTATTCCTGTGCTTAGTATAAAACCGTACCAAGATAATAGCGGAAAGAAAAAGGGAGAAGGGAAGGTATCCAGCTCAACCAGTTGTTTCAAGTACTTCAGATTGAAGGCTTGAAAGTTGGTATCTATAATCAATCTGCATTCAGAATTCAGCGGATTCTATCCACACTAACCATGTAGCCATGGAAGCCTTGTTTCAGTCGTGAAGTTGTGCTCTTCCATACGCTGTTTAGGGATAGTTCTGTTATCCATTTCCTCAAAGTCCTGGTATCAAGGTATAGCGGCTCAGGCGGCTGCCAGAAAAAAGTGCTGGAGACCCCTCCTGGCCGAGAACGTGGACCCAGGAAACGGACAGCAACCCAATGGTAGGCTCCCACTGTCAGATTTTAATGTGATTTCAAAAAATTCTTCACTGAATTTAGTGTGGAGTTCGTGTATTTTGCCATATTGTTGAAGCACAGTATAATGTGCACGCTTATACCTATCGGCTTGACAGGAAGCGAGGGGACGGCAGAGAAAATGAAAGGTAGAGCTGAAGTAAGGATATGCATAGCTGAAGTCCTGGATCTTGTGTCTTGGAATCAATATAGGGGCCTATGTCAGTGGCTTTGATGTGCTTTTTAGATAGGAAGGGAGTCTGACATCAGTGTGAGACTTCCAAGGACATTTACAATCCAATGTAGTTGCAATTCACCTGCTTGATGTGCTTTTGCATTCTGACAGACCTGTGTTTGCGGTTTAAGAAATTTAATGCAAAGACAGGTTTCCATTAAACACCCCGTGTCTTATCTGTGGTGTGCTCATTGGAGTTATATTTAAAATTTGTAAATCAGATTTAGTATATGATGTTCTCAACAATGTGTGGTAAATCAAATGTACAATGGTCATACCTGTGCCCTACCTTAATCCTTAATCTTTTTTTTGGAAAGCCAGCCATGCTTATTACATGAGCTCTTTGGTGTCACACTATACTGATTAACATACATTCAAATGAATATAAAGTAGATGTTCCCTAAAACCATCTATAACCATTGGTCAGGGCTATATTGAGCATGCTTCCCATGGTTTACTACATGATATGCACCCTCATCAACAAATGAACTAGTTCATTATGTTACAGGTACTCAAAAACCATTTTGAAGGCCTAATGTTCATGAAGAAAGCAACTACAGCCATGGCAACAGGTTGCAAAAAATACCTTTTTCTGTGTTTGGAAGCAATGGCCTCTCCAGAGTTATCCAGCATGCTCTTAGATCTAAAGCTCTGCAGTTGACAAATTCATACTCCCTGCTGATGAAAAACATTCACTCAGCAAGGGGTGTGTTTTGTACCTTTATAGTAACACCACTGCTTTCACACACAGAGAAGGCCTCCTCTGCAGCATGCTGGTAGGGAAAAGGTGGCTGATTTCTCAACACTTGCAACTTTGTAGCAGAGATATGTGGCAACCAATAATCTTGCTGCTTGTTTTTTTCCTGGTAATTTGCAGATATGAAATTACTACTGTATCTACCTACAATACATATCTAGCCAGCTGCAAACTGCTGGAGTGCCATTATCATCAGCTGCTTTAATGAATGACATGAGAAGCTAGTGAAACAGTCACTAGCCGCAGACAGTTGTGTAATTTTGTGATAAATCACTTGGGGCTCTATTTACAAACAATTGCCTTTTCTATTCGCTCATAAAATTAGTTTCTTTCCTATTCAATTCTTAATGTGACAGCTGTGCACTTTTGACGATTGACCACTAGGTGTCAGAACGAGCCATTGTTTTAATAGGAGAACTGTAAAAAAAAAAAGGGCCATAAAATTCACGACCAGGGAATTTCAGAGGAATTGACTGGGGCAATAATTTTTAAGTAGAGCCCTTGGAATACTTTCCACAAAAAACTTTTATTAAGTGCACACATTTTTTCCTATGAAACCAAAAAAAATGCAGAAAAAAAGCACAAAACTGCAATACAATGTAGTAATAACTTGATGTTGATAAATAGAAATAAATTTAGGTACAAGAATATATCGACGGAGCATAAATTGCAGTCCCAGACACCTTCAATAATAAACATAATTTCTCTGTAGCTGCTACTAAATCATTTGGAGGACATGGGCCTTGCCTTGGCAATAGACAGGCAGATCTGCAGCCAGTGGGAGGACTCTGTCCTTGCCTGAACTGTTGCTTCCACTTACTGAAATGTCAAAGTCTTCTTTCTATGTTCAACAAATAGAAATGGTACATAGGAGATGAATGATTCCTACTGTAAAAAGGGGGAAATGATTTTTAGCCTGCGTACCTAATCTACACATGATGTTCAAACATGTCAGAAAATCTGTGACTACATTAATTGATGTCTCTAATGTGCAGGCTCTGACCTCAAAGTGCTAATTTGTAATCTGCATACATGTTCCAAATTGGTGATTTAGAAGGTGTTGTATCAGCATGACAGCCAAACAACTAGACTACAAGGTTAGTAATGACAGTCTTTATTTTTTTCTGTAAAGGTTTCCAATAAACCCTAAGTGGCCCAATCATCAGAAAGAATAAACTGTTTCATTGGGATCTAATTATAAACCCATGTTTTATTTTCCCCTAATAGGCCACCAGGGGGTGTCTGCAGCCACCTATGACCCTGCAGGCTAAATATAAATTCCCAGGCAAGTTGTTCATATGTTTACAAGGACATGATGACAGACAGAGGTGTCTGAGGACAGTTACAGTGTCCATACATATCTGACCACCCTCCAGTGACTAAGGGGACCTTTAGGAAAGGCATAAGCACTCCTGCTGGAGATAATCATAAATACAAACTTGACTTGTTCTCTGTTTGCGAGAACCACAAGCTGGAATCTTCTCTTGTACAATTCTATTTCTTAACACTAACTGGAAACTAGATATGCAGATCAAGAAAGATCAAGACATTTCAGAGGTCTTAATCTACATAATTGTTTTAGGTCACAACTAGTAATGACAACCTGATAACTAGCACGTTTGAACCATCTTTGTCTGATGACAGTTTTATTTTTGGAATTTAGCTACACACATCTATTCATTATCACTTTTTAGTTAACCCCCACGCTACCTAATTATCACCAGCAGTGTTCAGAACGGCTGCGCCGTGCACAAAACATCTTCTAGCGCTCAGTCAGCTTTTAAAAATGCATAATGAATAACTAATTTATTGGAAATATTGCAGCACATGCACAATAAGGGTTATTGTTTGTGCTATATTTGGTGTGAATTTGACACCGCATGTACAACGCAATAAACTGTACAGAAGAGGAGGAAGCACAGAATAAATGGAACTAAGTCTCTCAAATGACACTCATCTAAGGAGTTTATTCATAAAGCAGTGAATCTGACATGTATTGAAACATTCCATGATGGACAATCTTCCAGGTCCATATGTTTCAATGGGAGTATATAATTCTCCTCCATGGAATGTCGGATTCATTGCTTTATGAATAGACTCCTAAGTGTATGACGTGTCCTCTGCACAGTTCAACATATGTGCTTGGGCCAGTGATCTGCAACAACAAACTGCCATGTAGATTTTCTTTTGATGATATAAGAGATAAAAAGAAAAAGAAACTATTCCCCTAGTACACTTTCCAGCTGTAACTTATTACAAAAAAGAAAGCACATGATACATGTCTCATGTAGACAAGAAAAAGCAAATATAACACAAAAATCCACAAAAACTGTTTAAAATTTCATACACGCATGAAAAAGGTTAGCAGAATATACCACTATCATTACTGTCCCTATTTTTAGTCACTATTTGGCTCATGGGATAAATTGATAGGGCAGCATGGTGGCACAGTTATTAGTACCCTGGACTTTGCCATGCTAGGTCTCAGGTTCAAATCTCAGCTGGTACACTAACTGCATGCCGTTTGTATGTTCTCCCCGTGTTTGAGTTTCCTCCCACATTCCAAAAAAAACATGCAATAAGGTTAATTTGCTTCCCTCAAATTGTTAATACCATTTGACTATGGTGGGGACATTAGATTGTGAGCCCCCTTAAGGGACAACTAGTAATGTTGCCTATTTAATGTACAGCGCTGCGTAATATGTTGGCGCTATATAAATCCTGTTTAATAATAATAATAATTAATAATGTGACTATGGACTTTGAAAAGTGATATCAATACTAGGTATTATTATAAGCTAAAGTGGTATAAAGTGCAAAAAAAAAATTATGTACAATAATAAAGAAATCACTGAAGCTACAAGAAAAAAGTACCCCACTAGTAGCAAGCAAGTGAAAAAGGTGCCATCAACCCAAAATGCTGTAGCAAAAATCAAGCTACAGCACAGTAAAGCCTCGTACAGATGTCAGATTACTGTCATTGGAAACAATTTTTTCTAATCGTTTCCGGTGACCGATGAAGGAACAAGTGCTATACACATAGTGCCCTTCAGGTCTATGAAGAAGGAAAGGGTATTATTATTTTTATACAGTATTAGTAAATAGGGGTTTAAATAGGGGTTGCAAATGACTAACAGATACAGACAGTGACACAGGAGGAAAAGAAGACCCTGCCTAGAGGAGCTTACAATCTAAGAGACATACATTCAGGGATGTAAAGACTGGATATACTTAGCAATGGCAACATAAATTAAATAAGGCAAATTCCCCATCCTTTCGATGTTTGCCACTAAACAAGCCTATGCTGGCTAATGTTCCATGTGAAACAGTGGTCATGTAAAATGAAAAGGAAAAATATGTGAGGAATTCTAGGAATCTTGTTCTGGTTTGAATTCTCTGCATTTTCTGACCTCAGGCCTGTCCTGTGTGAGACTTGTGATCCTTGATCTAAAGCTTACATCCCATTTCTGTACTTTCACACCCCACTTTTCCAGGGGTGTAACACTTTTTTTTAATTCTCAGAGTTGTTTCAAGTGTCCTGTAGACACTAAATGATAGAATTCTGATTCAAGTTTTTTTTCATGCCATTATCCAGTATTGTTGGGACACTGATCAACAGTCCCAAACAAGCATTCCCAGGGCACAAAGCATATTGCAGGTTAGAATTCTTTCTCTTCCTCTTATGATCTTTAGCTATCTTGATTCACTGGACCAGGATGACGCAACCTTAATGCAGGCAAGTGGAAGTTCGGCTTCCAAACATGTACATCTGCAACATCTGAAATACTCTGAATATTGCTTTTGCATTATTTTATGGTTTGTATTGATGTTGCAGTGCTTTTACAGCAACACATTCACTGCTGTTGCTTTAACATGGATCGACCAGCCATTCACTCTGCAGATTTAAATGGGAAGCCGAAGCACATTCCAACAAAAGCATTTTCCAGGGCCTACAAAGTGTTTACACTGGCACGCCAGAGCACACCCTGAACTCCTGACAAGCTTTCAGATGATCTTGTCAGCGTAGAAGCGCCATTCAATTCTGATTATAACTCCTGCACTCCAGCAAAACAAATGCAGACAAATGCTGCTCCCATGATTTTACATCTACATAAAAATTGATTTTTATTACATTTTATTTTTTATCAGTGTTTTATATTATTGGACTCCATTACTAGAAGCATTTTGCAGTTATTCATACACATAAAAAGCAAGACTTTAGGCATTGGTTTTGTCACCCATAAACCTTATCGTTGTCTGCCAAGAGATGGGTATCCGAAAACAATGGGCAGTGAGAATTCCACCCAGCATTATCTTGAAAGCATGCTCACAACACCGATTGCTATTTTTCATGCCTGCTCAGGTATTATTTGACTTCTGCGTAGATTTTGTTTCCTATGGAGAAAAGCCACAATGGTTGGTAGCACAGGATGTGCAGCGTCATAGTATAATGCAGGTGTTCATTAAGATCAATATAACACATTGTCAGGTGATCATGGTTACTTGACAGTATGACAGCATGTTAATGAGTGGAAGATTAGGAAGAGATAAGGAAGGAAAATAGGAAGCAAATCAAGCATTTTTCTTCAACTGTTGTTTTTCTTTGTTATACTTTATCAACTGTTTTTCTTTTTTTTTCCTTAAAGCAGAAGTAAACTAAGCAACACAATTTTCCCGGACAAAATAAACAGAAGTGGAACTAAACCTGAACAACAAAAAAATGTATTTCAAAAGGACAGAGGGCCTGATTTAATAAAGCTCAAGACTAGAAAAAAGATTATTATGTGAGAACCTGGGTTATCCAACAAACCTGCAATGAATCTGGGCCAGGATTGAAAACATTTGCCAACTAATAGCAAAATATTTTTTTAGAAATTCTTTCCAGGTTTGCTGGATCACCCAGGTTCTCCCTAACTTAAATAGTGTAGCTTTGATAGTAATCTATTCTATAATACCCAGTGAGCTACACATACGCAGTCCTGGCATAGCTTGCTTCTACTGGCCAGTCAAGATGGTCAAAGCCCAGAACCTGGAAAAGGACCAAGTAAAGATTTTGGTGTCCGCAACAAAGCACTGGCTTGATTTTGGTTTTATGTTGAGTTGAGTTTCTTTTCACTTTAACCCAGAAAATGCTTTTTTTGTATTGTGCAATGGGCGAAACTTTCTTACACTGATGACCTAAGTCTTTGCATTTTTCTTCTTCCATTGACTGGCAATATCATGACATTTTTGCTGCCTCTTGTAGCAGCAGGTAGGATTGTTACACACTCCTAACCTTTGTACTCTGTATCTTGTTCTGTGTGTTCTATTCCTGATCTGTGCATTCCATATGCTGTACATTACATAACACTAACTTCTGCAATGTCCCATCATGTTAATATTCATTGTAATTTTTCCACACTCAGCTCTGCAAGTCCATGTCTACTTGTGATGTTCCTTTTTCCCAAGTTCTAAAGTTTGAATGTATGCCTTTAGGGCATCCACATACTGATGCTAGAACAATTTTCTGCTCTGTGATTTTTTAATTCATGTCTAAAGCTTCTATTGCAAACAAAAGTAATACATATCACAGTGATGATGTTTAGTAAACTGTGCTTATATCTATTCTCAGCTTTTGTTTTCTGTAATAGTAGCAGACAGGCGTCACCACCCCAATCCATATGCTTTGTTCCTGCTGTATCCTTGGAAATGCTGTGTTTGCAGCTTTTCTCACCTGGAAGAACACAGTTCTTGTTTCACATGACAGCCTTGTTTTTCTGGTTTCCAGGCTGGTGTAAAAAGGTATCATCCACTGTACATACAGATTTTTTCCATTTCTATTCTTGTTTGGCTGGTTTACATTGTACAGAACAAAATAAACATTTGTTTTCATCATCATTTTGGGGTATAAGTGCCTATTCTATCGTTGTGTGCAAACTGAGATGGGGAAATGTTCCTATTAATGTAGTTGAAATGTCTACTAGTAAACATAAGCGAATCTACACTGGTTTATCAGTGGATGGCATTCTCAATTTGTCCACCAGGTGATGCTGTGTCCATTTTTAAATTACAGTGATTTACACTTTTATTTTTTGTGAATTAAAATGAATAGAGTACCACCTAGAAGAATTGATAAAGGCACATGTATTTTATTATGTATTTCTGTCTTTGCCCATATCTGTTTATTACATTGATACATTATGTGCATTGTTACATTAAAGAACTTTCAGGGGAGCAATCTGAGCTGAGCTGCTGAGGGACCTGACTCAAAAGATAAATTGCTCCAAAGTACATACAGCAACATTGGTTAATAGGGAATTATTCTAAAACTAATCTACTGCTTGTTAAGATCATGTAAATAATTAAACGTTTACAGCATGTTCACAGGTTCACTTTAAAGTAAACCAGCATCAATCAAGCCATTTCTTATAAGTCACATGTGCCTCAAGAAGCCTGCCATTACCTCTGCTAGCCTGAAAAACCTTTTCTATATTCCCCTGAATTTTATTTTGCAGTATTCGGGGTAATACCCTACATAATTGCTATTTTTCCTGTCCTCTGTGAATGCCCTTAAATGGCATGGTGGTATTCTCATTTTACTGCTAGATAGCAGCTGGTCAAAGTCTATAAATGAGATATATTGGGATCAAGTAACAGACCTACCTCTGAGTTTTCCCTCCTCCATTGATGCACTGTCTGCCCCCTGCTGATGCCATCTTCTGTCATTCCCGCAGACCTGAATCTTCCTTTTTCCTCTTTTGAATGACCATTGATGGCGCTACATTGTCTTGGCACCCATCTTCTGCTGAGAGCATTTTTTGCATTTTGCATGCACCTAAGGCAGTCTACAGGAAAAGAAAGAAAAACGCTAGCAGAGTGTTCAGCTTTAGCTCCTTTTTCCAGCTAATCAGTGTTGCAGTGTCTTTGCTTTACTGTTCCTCTTTTTGTCATTCTACTATATTAAAAAATGCATACATATATACAATATACAATATATACACCAATTAATTATTATAATATGTTAAGATATGTCATACCTGACAAAAACTTTATACTTACTTATACTATGTACTTAATGGATGTATCTGTAATATTTTTTGGTTGATACTCAGTACTATTGCAGTCTCTACAATATTCCTGAGGAAGCCTAAGGGCGAAATGCGTCGGGATTTGAGACCTCTTTTACTGCTTGCACGCTGCAATACTTACAACTCTGTCAAACTGTAGTTCTGCTTAGTACAAACACGTGCTAATATTGTTACTAGGAGAACTCTTCTTAGCTTTGAAGCCTTTAAGCCCTATGAAGTATTTTTTTGATACATCTTGTTTTTTTATTTCGTAAATTATTTCATCAAATAATAAGCAATTTTTGTTTGCCAACTTTGCTTTTTCCTTCTTTGGTCTATTCCAATCACTGATCTATTGGTCCCTTCCTCTTCCTTTTTCTTACCAAATAAGTAACTAATTCACATTCACTGGGAATAATGATCACATGCAGTTGGAAAACATCTGTAAGTAATATGGTCAGTTATAAGTTCTTAATATAATGCATTTGGGTAGCCATATGCTGCCCAATATTTGCCCATGCGTCTCAAAGTTGTTGGCGGGGTTAGTCTTGTATGGCCACTCTAGAATCTGTGTCCACAGGCCTTTGTGTGCTTTAAACAAGCTTTGTATTCTTAAATAAATCCACAGCAGTGCAAAACCAACCTGAAGCAGGTCAAAGGCAGTTCAGAAGGTCATCTGCAGGTCAAATGATCTTGTTAATGAATTTAGAATGATTTTTCAATCTGCCAACCTGATGCCATTCATGCAAGCCCAATGCCCATCAACCCAGTCCCAGCTCATTGTTCTTTAATCTTATTGAATAATTTAGCAACAGAGAAAGTACAACAAGCGTATAAAGCTTTGTAAAGCATAAATAAATGAGTTCATACCTAATAAAAGTTACTAAAATGAAGAACATATATATGTAAAAACACAATTTTGTTGTTAGACAGAAAAAAACAAGCTAAAGAAATAAGACTGGCAATCATGTTCTTTTAGGTTTGACATTCAAGTCAGAAGTGCTGATAAGGAGCTTGTACTTTGTGCCCTATTCTATGTGTGGTAGTTAGCTTTTTATGGCACATATTTGTTTTTCTCAATGACATTCCATATATGCTTTGAACTTCTATAGGAACAAAGATCACGTGTCTTATCTTACAACAAAAGTCACTGTATGAAACAATTTGCTTGAGCAGAGTGTAATAATGAATAATCAAATCAGAGTTACACAGCTTTCACAGGAGCTCCATGAAAACATTCTAACATATACTGACATGTTTACCACTGAATAAAACTGGGATGAAAAATACATGCACTGCCTCCCAGATAATAGGTAAAATCCGAAACTGTACAGGTATAATCATAGCACTGGTATTTACATTTTATTCTTTTTTTAACATTTGTTATTATATTTTTTTAAGAATTAAAATGAAAATAAAAAACATTAAAATTATAAAGGCACTGTATGGAGATACATTTTATTCTTTTATAAAAAGTAAGAGAATACATTCATGTTAATATGTTAAGAAGGTTTTTACAAAATCAAGTGGCCTCTACTACACAGGATCCTAGCATCTTGAGCCTTTGATTTAGTTTTCTCCTCTTATATACTATATATACTGTATATCATAACCCATCCACCAAGTTGTTGTTTATTGGCAATCTATCAGAACCAATCTCCATGTCTAGAAGTACTAGACAGGAATTCCTCCTTTCCCTTATTCTTTTCATTTTGAACCCTGGACCCTTTTTTGAGATTGTTGGAATCCTCTGATGAGTTTTAGGGCATAAATATAGGTGCTAGATCTGTGAAAAAAACAGACAATAATTTGTTAAATATAACTTTGATTTCACAGTATGGTTTTTGTCTCTCGATATACCATAAATTTAGACAAATGTAGGGAACTATATCTTCCCCACTGTACTAAACCCAGTTGGTATAGATTGCTTCCTTTCATTTTGTGTAAACACAAGCTTCCCTTTTTAGGAGTCCAAATAACTAAAAACCTATTCAAACCTATATAAAGGGCCTGATTCAGGGGTTCTTAATCTTTTTGGTGAAAAAAACATCACCATTCCTTATATAAGTTGCCAGTATGACTTCCAAATATGTCAACAGCTTAAATTTACTGTACTTTAGATATGGATAGCTAGGAAGAGAACATGAAATAAAATCATAAGCATTGATAACTTTATCATATATATTTACAAAAAGCAAAAAACAGTTACAACTATTTTACAATATAACTTTGATTCACCTATTTCAGATTATAAACCAATATTCTTACTTCTTACAGTTGAAAGAAGAAAAGAAACTTAAATGTGAAAGTTTTTTCAATATCTTGACCACATAACAGACTTTCACTAATCTAGTGAGATATTTGCTGTTGTTTTTGTGCAATTGACACCTACTTTAGAGATAAAATCATCCAAATCAGACATGATGTCTCTGTTCACCGGGCCACTCCAACCATATCCACCCCTTCCACCTGTAAATCATCACTAACCTCCCTCAGCCCTGTTACTGTGGATGAAGTCTCCTCTCTTCTCCCATCATCTCCATCTACTACCTGTCTTCCTGACCCAATTCCCTGTGACTTACTCCCCTGCCCACTCCTGCCCCCCACACTAACCCAACTATTCAAACTCTCCCTTTCTACTGGTATCTACCTCTCTGCTTTCAAACATGCCATTATTCTCCCTATCCTGAAGAAACCCGCACTAGACCCCTCCCTACTTTCCAGCTACTGTCCTATTTCCCTTCTCCCATTTGTGTCCAAAGTTTTGAGCCGCTTGTCTAAAAAAGACTCACCAAATACCTGAACACCAACTCTCTCCTTGACTCACTCCAGTCTGGTTTTCGAGCTGACCATTCCACTGAAACAGCCCTTACTAAGCCAGCAAATGACCTCATCAGAGCTAAGTATCAAGACAACTTTTCCCTTCTCCTTTTCCTAGATCTTTCCTCTGCTTTTGACACTGTTGATCACCCCCTTTTAATCCAAATCATGCGCTCCATTGGTATCAGTGACATTGCTTTCTCCTGGTTTGCTTCCTACCTGTCTGACTGCTCCTTTCAAGTTCCTTTCAATGGTAACTCCTCCTATCCCACTCTCCTCCCTGTTGGTGTTCCCCAAGGGTCAGTACTTGGACCGGTCCTCTTTACTCTGTACACCTCCTCACTTGGCAAACTCATATCTGCCTTTGGTTTAAAGTACCATCTGTATGCTGATGAACTTCAAATCCACTGAATCTGTCCACCCCTGACTTGTCTCTCCTAGTCCTGAATAAGGTTTCATGCTGCCTGACGATCATCTCGTCATGGTCATGGTTGGCCGACAGATTTTTGAAACTCAGCCTGGATAAAACAAAACTCATCACCCCCCACCCTTACATTCAAAATATCTTGCTGACATTTTTCTAACTGTTAATAGCACTGTTATTCGTCCCTCACCTCAGGCAAGTTGTCTTGGTGTTACCTTTGATTCTGCCCTCTCCTTCACCGCCCACATCTTGAGTTCCTGCCACTTTCACCTGTGCAACATCTCCAAAATCCACCCCTACCTGTCCCCAGAGACCACCAAACTCATTGTACACGCTCTTATCACCTCTCGTCTGGACTAATGTAACCTCCTCTGGTATTTCACCACTAACCCGACTCTATCCTCTACAATGTATTATGAATGCTGCAGCCCGACTCATCCATCTTTCCCCCCACTCTTCTTCAGCTGCATCTCTTTGTAGTTCTCTTCATTGGCTTCCATTTCACCCTAGAATCAAATTCAAACTCCTGTGCTCAAATCCCTCCACAGTTCTTGTCCCACTTACCTTTCTGACCCTCATAGAAAAATACTCCTCTAACCGGAAACCTTGACTAGAGTTTCGTTCCCTCACAGTTAAGTCAATCACCACCTCATTCCTTATAAAGAAGCCATATCTAACTATTCCCCCTAAAAAGAGCATTATATTATTTTCTTTCAAATGCAATCCTACACTTTGCATGTACTCCAGCGCCTCTCAGCCATTGATTGGTTTAACCCAGGGGTCGGCAAAAATTTTTGGACTACTAGGCCATTTCAGGAGGTCAAGAAGGCACACTAGGCCAGAAGAAACAAGGTGTCCAAGGAATGTTTTTTTCCAACCGGGACTGCAAGCGAGCAGCCTCAGTCTTCCGCTCATCCGCGGTGTAGTCTCTGTACGTGTGCACGTGCTTGTCATCGAAATGCTCCTTAAGATTCGACCGCTTGAAAGTGCTGTTGATGTCATGTCGTTGCACACTGAACAAAGGGCTTTGTTGCCGCGTTGGACGAAGGATAATTCATCAGTCCATTCGGGGATGAAGACACGACGTTCAAGGTCAACCTTCCGGAAACTGGTAGCTGCACATTAATTCTGCTCTTTGGGCATAGTAATTGGGGTTACTGTGTGGGAACTCGATGATATCGCAGGAACTCACAATAACGCGACAATTCAATTAGGCCGGATCCAACAATAAATAACTAGGGGGGGCCTGGACTGGAATACTGGCTAGGCTGTATCTGGCCTAAAGACCGAAGTTTGCCTACCTCTGGTTTAACCTTTAAGACCCAATGTTGTCTGCACTAAACTCGCCTAGAAAAGCAATTTCTGATGTCTAACATTAGCTGAGAGTTACTCTGGACTATGTCAAGTGATCTCAAGAACTCCCCAAATGATCTTTGTACTTTTAGGCTAAACCTCCTTCTGATATCCTTAAAGATTTTGTTAGAGCATAGAGGGGTTTGCCTTTTCCAATTGGGGTTAGTCCCACTTCTAACTGTCCCTAATGCAGGAAAAGTAAAGCTGATCTATATCATATGTTCTGGATTTGCCCCCAAATAAAAAAAAATCTAGAGATTTGTATCTAACTATTCTACTACCCTCTACTTTCATAAATGGCTAAACCTAGAACCTCTCACCTTCTCTTAAAGGATTAAATAATGTAGGTCTTTAGAATGGCCTGAGTTGAATCCACAATGGAAAAGAAAATGCGTGTGAATACATTTTTTGAGATATGGAAATTCTTTATTGATACCTTACCTTCTCAGATGAAACAAGCTATCCAAACTCATTCGAACAAAGTCTTGGTATATCGTTAAACTGCTCTCCAATGACCATACTTTATTTCTTGACTAATAGATGGAAGTTACACATATGTGTCCTTTTTAACTTCTTATTGATCTTTCTCTTTCTTTTGATCAAGTTATATCATAGTCATTGTATGTATAACAATGTATATGTTTTGTGTTATTACACTAGTATTGTATATTTTCTCTTTATTAAAACATAAAAAAGTAAGATAATGTGATAGGTAAATTATTGATGTAGAAGTTAAATATAAGTAATAATACCACATTGCAGTAAATAATAGAAGATATAATGTGCACAGCTTATGTTTTACAATGCAATGGATTTCCAGCAAGCATTTATTACTGCAATGATAGATACTCCTGGAGAATTATAAATCTCATTCTTGTGTGGTAGGCTTGGATTGTGACTGAACTAATCTAGTGTGAGCTCCTGCTTTAAAACACATTGCATTTAAGTAGATGTAAACCCTAATTGCATGATACTGAAGACTTTTGTCAAATGCAACTTTTTCCATTCAGATGCAGGGCTGCTCAAACACATGTATTTAAATGCAAAACACAGTGTTTTTCATAAGTCTACATTTATCTCTATTCTTCTGTAATTCAAATGCACTTCAGTAGGACATGCTGTCTTAAAAAATGCAAAGCAGGTCAAATGCAGCCTTTTAACTTTTATCCACACTGCTTCATTGGATTTAATAGGAAGTTTGCTAAAACATAGTGGATCATAAAGAAATACCATGTTTTTCTTTGTTTATTTGATGATCTCCTTAAGCTTCCTACAGTGATGTCCTGCTTATGTCAACTCAACTTACCACAGAGTTTCTTTTCAACATAGGGGAACACATTGAAATAACTTTCAGGTCTTCGGGGAATTCCTGCTATAATTAATATTTCCAAAATTCACAGTATTTGAGTGTGGTGGTCAGTGAGAAGAATGCCTCTAACATTGCTGACCAATTGGAAGAATGTAACACCTATAGATAGCCAAAAAGATCATTTGTATCTGGAAAACTGTAAAAGATTCACAAACTGTGCATTGCTTAAGCAACCCCCAGCAACCTCTGGAAGAACCCTGGTTGAGAAACACCGATCTATCATCAATGATCTGGCACAACTTTCTGGCAGACAGTGCACCATGACAGCACAAAGTGTGACAGAAAAACCCCTTTAGAGCCCATGTGACCATGCAGGCACAATTGAAAGATGGCAGTCACTCTACAACAGGGAGTGTCTGAACTAGAATCTTCCTGGTAGATTCACCAGAGATTTTTTATGATAACTGCATATTTACAGGCTGAACTTACATCAACATGTTATGAAATATTTTAGTGATTGGGTCTTAATCCAATTAATACATTACAAATTCAGTGCTACCCCCTTAGTATTTTATTTTAAACCTACAATTCTATCAGCAATGGGGACAGATGAAAATCTTGGTGAATTGACTTGAACTGGGCTAAATTGAGAAAATAGATAATCTGCTAGTGCGAAATTCAATTTTTTAAACATTACATATAAACAGATATCCCATGGCTAATGGCCTTGTGTGTGACTTACCGGTCCCCTGTATTACTAAAGCGCATATGAGATGATAGTTAAATAACCTGTCACAATAATGTAGTTTAGTCTTTTGTATCTCACTAGTTTATATTAAAAGCTTGTGGAGTATGCAGAACACACAATGGTGTAAGAGGGGGTGGGAAAAATTAGGATTTGGTAAAAGGACGGCCAAGATACAGTCGTGGTTGTAGTTCAAGACAGTGGGGTAAGCAAGACACTGCCATTTAAAAATTCCACTCCAGGATTTGGTGTTCTCCCTTGGGTAAGTGCTCAGCCAACATAAAAAGACTGATCTGGTCAGTGCACCCAATCCTGCTCTAGGAATCACATGCCTGAAGTGGGCTCTAGAAGAGGTATGGTATTATTTATTAAGTCAACACTTTGACCTAGTAACTGACCATGTCCCACTGAAATAGATGTCAGGAAAAAAAAAGAGACCAACCAGGGAGTAAATAGGTGGTTCTATTGCTTGCAAGAATTGAATTTTTCTGTGCAGCATCGTCCAGGCTCTAAGATGGCCAATGCAGATTCCTTCTCCCGGGTAAACTCGCTGTGGGCCAGCTGTGTTCCAACCATGGGGTTGAAACAAGGGGGCAGTAATGTGGTAGTGTAAAGTAGAGAGTGTCTGGGAAAGTAGTAGATAGTGTACACATATTCCCAGATTTCTTTCCTCTGCACTGCCATACAATAACCTGTACAGCACAATTAAACTGGTGTTGGTGAACCTAAGCGACTGCATACAGGTTCGTTTTGCACTGTGCTTGTCGCAGAAGGCTAAAAACAACCCCCTACCTATTCTCCATGCTACATTGATCATTTTCAGTTGGCAGATTTCCAGATGGACAGATAGACTTATACACAGGCCTAGCACTTTCATATCAATATCTGTTTTTAAAAAAATCTTCTAATGTGTCATCTTTGTGTGGTCCTAACTCATAACAGACATAATCAGAAGCCTCTTGTCAACTTCTTCTCAGGTTTAAAACATGAATTTCTTGTGCAAACAGAAGTAGTGGAGCAGCCTGAGCTCCATCCAGCCTTGTGTAAACCAATGTAGCTTGCACTCCTTGCAATCGCTAGAGTTCAGAAAGCATCATCAATCATTCCTGGAGGGGAATTGCCCAACAATAATTATAAAAAAATGCCTTATTACTACTAATTATTGTTTTACTATTGTATTGCTGTTTTTTTTCTATTTTCTATCCTGCTGTAAAAATTACACATGATGGAAAAACAACTGCTTCCAATTGCACCCATACAAAAGCAAAGAATACTTAATTACAGTATTGTCTTATAGCAAGTATATTGGGACCTATCAGTGACATTCAGCTTCTATCTTTTTAAGGCTGGGCATCATGAGGGTCCACAAGCAGGTTTAAATGTGAAAAAAGAGCACTCTCAAAAACATATTTTTATTTGGAACTACAATTTTTATCCAATTAAATTTTGTGATCCAAAATTAATCTCAAGTGAGTTTCACAGCCAAATGATCATAAGTGACTGATTTCTAGGGTTAAAAATCAATTAAATGTACACAAGTCAAGTCGTGTTTATAAACGGTTGAGCAAATCAGATTGGGAGCTCCAACTGCCTTGTGGTTCACCTCTTCCCACCCATGATTGGAAATGCAGAATATCACACACATGCGCCATGTTTTTGTACTTTGGATTCATAGATTGATTACCAATAGGAAAATTGATCATACCAAATGGTTGAGCTTAAAACTGCCAACAGATCTGTTCATGTGTACTTTTTTATATATTTCAGTGCTTTGATGTATGCACTAAAAATAATTGTCACTGGGAACAATTGTTAGTAATTGTTACAGTGACAGTAGCAAGGAATGAGCTTGGTTCATACACTGCTGTTCTTTCAATGGAGAGGGGTGGGGGAAGGATGAAAGGGAGGCACTCTGTTGTGTTCTCCTCCATAGAAAACAGCATTGACTATCTGTCGTTTGGTGATTCAGCAGGATGTACCACAAAGTGACATCGGGAGACATCGGTAGAGATGCCAGATTTTCAAAAATCCAGTGCCTATAATTAGCTTTAGTAATCTTTATGTTCCATTAGGGCATTCAGAGAGTGGAGAAGGACAGAGCATGTGCAAAAAAGCTTTGATCTCATCACAGATATTCACTGTTGTGAATCAGTGCTAAGATATACCACATTAAGAGGTGGTGAAGCTTTAATAAGATCATGTTCATAACATAACACTGCCCAGATAAGTTGTACAGGCAATTAAGTATGAAAGCTTTATGCAAACTTTGTTTCTGGTAACAGAACACCTTCTAGTACATTGAATTTGTCACATATTTCCTATACTTCCATTCATTATTTTGCATCATATAGCTATAATGGTCTTCATCCAAAAGAACCAGAAATCTCCAAAGCACAATAGAACTGTTTCAAAAATAGTTGTTTACAAAACTGTTAATGATACAAATGAAATAATCATGGTCATTTTACCAACAATCCCACTAAATCCCAGTGGAGTTCTACTGTGGATGTATCTGCCCCAAACTGATTTATTCAAATGTGTATATGGTCAGTTTGCACGTCTGCTGACCTTTTACTTTGTGTGCAGGACAATGGCAAATGGTACAGAACAACCACATACATATGCATATGTGGTCATTATTCAACCAGATTCTGGATCCTGCCTATTCATTCACAAATTGACTGTGCAGGAGCCTGCAAAGGACCCAAATGTGTGCAAGTAAGGTCCTAAAATCTTCTGGAGGCAAACCATGTATAAGCTTTTTAAACTAAAAGGAACAAAATGTACTCGTGAAAGTTTTTTAAATGTGCCAATCCAATTAATATAAATTAAATCTAAAACTTTTTTATTATGTTAAAACCTCTGGTGTATTGCTGTCTGTGCCACCTTTTAAATTTGTCCTGGCAAATATTCTGAAGTTTTTTGTTGGTACTGAATTAGGAATACAGACGGGTACATTTTTAGAAAAGAGACATCTGATCTGGTAAAACTTGTATTACTTTAAAAGAATTCCTTTGCATTGATTTTAAAACACTGACAGAAGTTCTACCTTGTTCGTACTTCACTTAAAACCGTAAAAGCTTTGACAATAGATTTACCTTTAATTAGACATAAAAAACATTTTACAAAGTAAAAAAATATTATTGGTGGTGTGCTGGGGTGGTTTAATACTCTTGTGTATTTCCTGTGATTGTGCCACCTAATGCTCTAAAACATTTTTGTGTGCCATTCTCATTGCTCTCTTCCTCATCCTCTATATTATACCAACTTAAGTCACATAAATAAATACAAACCCTAAACATTAGTTTACTACAGTTTTGTTTTCACATAAATCTCTGAGAAAGCAAATAGTACCTGAATTTGTCCTGATAACATTCCTAAAATAATAATAAAATCTTATAATTCATATAACATATAATGCTTTGTTCAAATAAACTCAGACTAGGAGAGAGAAAGGTTCACTAGAAGGCTCTGCCCCTATCGATCACAGGCAGTCTATAGTAGGCACCTGAGCTTTAAAACTGGACCAAAGAGCAACAAAATAAGGTAGCCTGGTCTCATTAATCATGTTTTCTTTTAGATGTTTTCATTTAATGAACAGCGCTGCGTAATATGTTGGCGCTGTATAAATCTTGTTTATTATTATTAATAATAATAATAATAGTAATAAAATGGACGGATGCATGTACATTATTTGCATGAGGATGAGATGGCAATTAATAATAATGCTTCCCAATCAGAACAAAGTTTGGGACATATAAAAGTACCAGGACTTCAGATCCTCCTTTGCAGCAGATAGCATACAAGAAACAATATATCTCAGTTTTTCAGGGGAAAATATATTCTTCTTACTCTCCACAGTTCCAGATGTTTATGGGCTATGTTAAAGGGGTGTACGGGGTTATGTTAGGGAGGTGTATAGGGTGTGTTCAGTAAAGAGAGAGTTAAGAGGTTTACAGGAGTTATGCCAGGAAAGTGTATACCAGGTGTACAGGGATGATGTAAAGAAGGTATATAAGGGATGTACAGAGGTTATATCAGGGTGGTGTATGGGGCTTGTGGGGGGTTACATCTAAAGAGGGTTTTGGGGTTTAGTAAGGGAAATATATAGGGGTATACAGATGTTATGTCCAGGGATCCAAAGGGGTCATGCACATAGGGATTATATGAGGGGATAGATGGCATGTTACTATAAGTGTTATTTCAATGGGTTTACAGGGGTTAAAAAAGGTGAGGTACAGGGGGTTGGCAGTGTATAGAGTTTATAAAATGGGGGTTGTACAGAAAGAGGTATGAAGGGATTATATACGGTGGGGAAGGATTCAAGGGAAGATTTTTTATTCTATTCAGTTTTGGTATACAATTACAGCAAAGCAAAATAACAAATGCTATGGATAATCACATATATAGATATGAAAAAAATGTACACAATACCACGCATTATTAGAAATACTTTCAATAGGTGATCAGATTTACATACATATGTACCAAAAAAAGAAATAAAAAAATACATCATTGATTTACCTCAACCTGAATCAGTGTAGATTATTGAAAAGCGGTCTGAAATTTTCCAACATCCCTGATTGAAGTCTCCACTGCCAACACTAATCCGTCAAGATTGTTCTCACTCCATTCAGAGAAAAACAACAAAATCTATCCAATCAAGAATTTTTTTACTTCTATTTAAATACATCCACATACTTAAATACCTTTGTAAAGTAATGCATGTACTAATTATTGCACCTAGGATTCTGTGAATAGGTATGTGTCCTTGTAGACTTTTTTTAAACAACGTTCATAGCATTAAAGATGTATAAATACTGATAGAACTGGATGCATAGCCTGCACTGAAATTCTAGCTTAACTAAACAAACTCAGATTTGCAATCTATAAAGGACAAACAGCCTGCGAAATGTATATGGTTCAGTGTTCTCTACAGAGAACAATCATGCATAATCATCTGTCCTTATTTCCCTCGCCCAAATGACTCTTAACAAATGTTTATTTTAAAAAAAAAATGATTTACATATGAAATAAGAGTTTATTTTGAAAGTCTTGAAACCCTATCTCAAGCACAACTAGGAAAATGTGTTCTCATTATTCAAAAACAGCTGTTATGTTTGTCTTTCCCCATCGCGGGACATTATGAGAGCATAACATTTATGGATATATTTTAATGTTTGATAAACACCTTGTTCATAGGTATCTCCATTACACTCTGAGATTCTCTGTTCAACTTAATAAACAAAATGTTCCTGTATCCACTTTTTGTTAAATGCTGCCCCTCAAGAAAGTACCTCATCCTTGCCAGGAGAAAAAAAACAGGTCCTGGGTTTTCTTTGTAACTCATGTGAACTTTGTATTGTATTGTAAGTGTTTTATGTCCCCAAAGAGATATTGCGGTAAAATGATGAACCATATACAACTAAAATAAACTTTTTGACAGTAAAGTAAGGGCTGTGGTACCTTTCAGCTCCCAGGAAAATAACCACTGACATTGACAATCTTAGTTCACACTGACTACCAATATCAGAGGCACATCACCACTGACCAGGAACGTAAGGTAAAACTGCTCCTACCAGTGCTGTAAGAGGGTACTACTCCACTGACCACCTATGTAAGGATGCACTTTCTCACTGACCACAATCTAAGGAGGAACCTTTTACTGACCACCAACGTAAGGGGCCACTTCTTCACTGATCACCAATGTAAAAGAGAATTTCTCCACTCAGCTGTAAAGCCCTGGTCCACACCAGTACTCACCAGATGCCAGTCCCTCAGTCTACGTCGCAGTCTTCACCTTTAGCAACCCCCCGCTCATCCTCGGTAGACTGGTTGCGTCTCCCAGCACACGGCTACCCCCAAAACTTAATGCGCAAGGGATGGCATCTGGGGATGGGCAGGCAGAGGACCAGGGGCCCACAGATTACATGGTTCAAGTTCTACATAGCAAATCCACAGTATTAAGCCAAGGTCATACATGGGTGATCAGTCCACCAGACGAGGTACAGAGAGAGAAGGGACAAGCAGAGTCGGGGTCACAGGCAAAGGATCTGTCCAGGCTGCGTACAACTGATAGGTCAGGTACAGGCAAGGTTGGCAACAGTAAATAACACGAAACTCACTCCAGCACAGATTAACTCAGCTAAGTGCTACAATAGGCATAGTTCAGTGGTAGCAGTAAGGTAAAAATCCCCAGCAACCAATGGCAGCTCAGGACTGAAATCAGGAACTACTAAGCACAATCCCCTTCAGCTGCACAGTCTCAAAGCAAGGGATGCAGAGGGACCATTTACATCCAAAGGTAAGCCAGGGATGCCACACTCTGCAAAGCAGAGGACTGATAGCTTTTTGCCTGATCTTCCCTGTTGCTGCAAGTGACGCCATTGATTAGAATAGGCAGGGTGCGTTGTCTGGCACCGGCCAACAGCACAGGATCACTGGCCAGATAATTGTCTTCTAACATTACCCCCTTCCCCCTGAGGATTGCCTACGGACCTTCAAGTCGCAGTTTCTCAGGGTGGTCACTATGAAACTTTCTAACTAACTCTTTTGCATGAACTCGGTGAGCCGGAACCCAACTTCTCTCCTCTGGTCCATAACCTTTCCAGTCTGTCAAGTATTGGAGGGAGTTTTATACCAAACAAGAATTCAAAATGTTCTCTATTTTATACCCAGGTTCAGCCTGCACATCAATTGAGGGAGGGGGTTCTGAGAAAGTGCTGCATTAGCTGCTGACATTAGCAAAGAGACATGGAAGGAGTCTACACTCCTGATGGAGCGAGACAGAGTTACCCTATATGTGACCCTAATTTTAGGCCCAAGCCTAGCTGAGGGCTGTCGAAGGGCAATATTTTTGCTAGTAAACCACAATAAATCCCTGGGAGAAAATTCTGGTTCTCTGGATTGATGAGGATCGGCAAAACCTTTTCTGTTGCCCAGAAGCCTGCTTAAAATTTTGTTTGACTCAAGACCAGATTGTAGTCATATGGGCAAAGCCAATCCTCCATCATGGGTAGGCTGGAGGGAGGACCAGGCAGAGAAGAAAACTTTGGTTTCCTCCCACCAACACATTAAAACAGAGATATTCTAGAGGAGGAGTTATTAAACGAAAATTCTGCGAAAGGTAGATAATCTGCCCATTGCTCCTGGAAACCAGAAAACAAAGAAGGAACTGCTCCAGTGATTGGTTCTTTCTCTTAGTCTGACCATTAATTTCAGGATGAAACTCTGAGGAAAAGGACAGAGAAATACCCAGGCGTGCACAGAAGGAACGCCAGAACTTAGAGAAAAACTGTACTCCCCTGTCAGGGACCACATTATCAGGCATACTGTGTAATCAGGCATTTTCAATGAACAGCTGTGACAAATCTTTGGCAGAAGGTAATTTCTGAAGGGGTACAAAATGTGCCATTTTACTAAATTTGTCATCTGGGGATGAGCAGGCAGAGGACCAGGGACCCACAGATTACATGGTTCAAGTTCTACAAGGCAAATCCACAGTGTTGAGACAGGCAATCAGTCCACCAGACAAGGTACAAAGGGAGTAGACACAAGCAAATTCGGGGTCACAGGCAAAAGGTCGGTCCAGGCGACGTACAAAGAATAGGTCAGGAACAGGCAAGGTCAGCAACAGTAAATACCACAAAACTCACTCCAGCACAGAATAGCCCAGCTAAACGCTACTGGCAGGACTGGCAGCTATTTCCCAGAACTTCCCTGTTGCTGCAAGCTACGCCAATGAAGAGAATAAAGCAGGATGCGTTGTCCTGCGGCGGGCAACAGAACAGGATCGCTGGCCAGATAATTGTCTCCTAATACAGGGGTCCCGAACCCCTGGTCCGCGGCTCACTAGTGGGCTGCAGCTGTCTGACAGGTGGGCCGGAGCTTTGGCAGGTGCACCCCCCTAGTGGGGTCAGGAAAAGGACCTCACTTCGGGGGGGTGCACAGGCCAGAGCCGCGGACATTGCAGGGTCAGGGCGGTGGCCGGGTTGTGTCTCTGGACATAACACGCCCCCTCTCTTGTCGCAGGTTTTAATATTGACCTTAAATGTAAAGGGTAAGAAAAAATATAGAAAGAAACTGGGGTTTTTGGCAAATGGGTAGTATATTCAGGGATCTATATTCGAATTCATATAAAACACAATTCATAATTCAGTAAATGAGTGAAACAAATAAGTGATACAGTCTTTTCCCAACCAAGATACAGTGGGGTGTAAGACCATCAGACTAGACATAAATATCCCTGATACTTAATATTAGGAATAACAAGCAGGAGAAAAGCGCTAACGTCTCATGTCCTGATGCATTTCGACAAACGGCTTCCTCAGGAGATCTGCTAGCCGCATTAGTTGATGTCAGAGAGTTGGAAGGATTATTCACGCAGGGATTAGTCAGTTTAATGGGTGAAAAGAATTACAGTTCACAGGTTCAAACTTTGGTGAGTGTAAGAACAATTGAATACTGCACAGAGGGTAGCAATTGAGAGTGAAAGTTTTACTTAAATGTAAAGGGTCCATCTTTCCTAACTACCAATGTGAGAAAGCTTTTTCCATTATACATTCCTAAGACATTCCCCTGAAGAATCCATTAAACAATTTTTCGGTCTTAGAAAAAATAGAAAAAATACACATTGGTGGGTGGACAGTGGCAAGAATGCCCCTCTTACAGATAGCTAAAAAAAAAATTGGTATCCTGTTGGTATCCTGTTCCTGATCTTGCCAAGTGGCATTGGCTACAAAACTTTGAGGTCACCATCACATGGTGGCATGGACTTCAATCAGCCAAAGTTTAAGGAACCCCTAGCAACCTCTGGAAGAACCCTTTTTAAGAATATCTGATAAAGAGACGGGATTTCGATATGCTATGAAATCCATTATCCAAATATTTTTCTTATCTGTGCTGTCAGCTATTTTTAAATGAATGGCTGGTACTGAGAATAATTCACAATAGTCAATGAAATAAATGGTTGTCAAATGTAAATGCAATGCATGCCCTCTAGCCCTGGTCAGCTTTCTTACAACAGTCAGTAAGGTGTGTGAGCTAGATAACCCAAAACCCCATTGTAAGAGGTAAGGATGAGAGCAGCCATAGTGTCATTGTGTTGGTGCTGGTGATAGTGTAGGGTCAGGAGAGCTGAAGGCATAAAGTTTAGTGTTGGTAAACTGTCCTTGAGTTCTGTGTATTGAAGTAGTGGGGTATACTCTTTGTTTCCCTTTCACATTTACACAGATTTGTTGAACAGTCCTTTAAGGTAAATAAATTGTGGTTGACTTATCAAGCCAATAACCTGCATTTAAGAAGCTCATAGGGCAAAGCAATTAGAAACAAACAAAAATTAAAGAATCCCAGCTTGTGTCCACATATCCGCTGATTTGGGTATAAGCCCCATAGCCAACACCAAGGCTAATTATATTTTGGATCCAGCAATCTGTGTATTTAAAAGGTTTCATTAATAATTTTTTTTGCATGTGAGTTGAGCTGGATTTTTTTTAAATTTGTGTAGCCCTAATGCCTGACTGACTCCAAAGTTATAACGGAGACTCTATTGTTTATGTGCCTGAATCAAGAATGTAACAATCATGGCACTCATGTACAGTAGCTGGGTTGATTACTGTAATCCATATTTTGCCATATTTCAGGTTGTCTGGGCCAGCAAATATGTTTCAATCACCTTATGTAAAACCCCAACTTTCAATAAAATATGACCTCTCCTATACAGATGAACGGTATGCATTGCAAACTTTTTTCCACATTCCCTCCAGCTCATTGTCTTCTATCACTACCACACCCTGAGCCACAAGCACAAAGTTTCTGCTCTAGCATTGTAAGAGCAAACTGGGTTTTGGAAGAGTTCACCTGTCAGTGTCCAACATTGCCATGAGTGCATGGGGATGGGTAATGAATAAGTACCTTTGGAAAATCTTATAATTTGTTAGTTTAATTATGCCTTTAACATGTATTTCAAAGCTGTGTTTTCAGTTTACATTTGTCCTGCTTTCTTTCTATTACAACTATACAACATCAGTGCAAACAAGATAAATATGTTTGTTTTGGCTTATTCTATTTCTCATGAACAGAATTAACCCTAAAAGTTCCCTTTACCTTTCCAAACTAGAAATAAATATTCATATGATAACTTGACTACATATAAGGAAATTGTAAAAAAAAATTGTATTGGTTCATGTTTTAATACCATACCATACATACATACATGATTATAAAGTTGTCTATTTTGAGTGAAGCTCAACCAAAGTCATTGGTTGTGCTATGATCCTAATATTGTGTATATATATAATGTATTTTGCACAGCAACTTACACACATGGGACTCCATATAAGAAAACAGGGTTCAAGTTCCAGGTCCATGTTTCATTGGCAACAATTGATTTCCACCAGGGGATGTTTGAGAGAATATCAGATTCCGTGTTTTACAAAAAAAAGTCAATAAGATTTATGTATAGTCTTTTTTCCCTACTTTTACTGGGAACCCTTCTGTTGGTTTTCTAAGAGGTGAATTACCATTACTTTAGGAAAATTCCTACTATTTCCTGTTTCATTTCAACCAGAAGAAATGAAGGAAAAACTAACTAACAGAACACAGACATTAGGTATCAGACTTTCACCCCTACTCTAGCCATAACAAAGAAAAACAGTTGGCTACACAAAAGTTTTGATGCCTGGCTCTCAGATGTAAGCACAGGAGATAAAACAAATTAAAATATTATACAAACCATATAATCAAATAAATATACTTCCCCTGGATTTGATAAAGTAATAAAACTTACTATAGATATAAAGTGGGATGGTGAATATGGCACAAGAGCCAATATTACATAATAAGATAAAATAATTTTTGAGGATGTAAGGGGACAACTGAATCAATGAGTTCACAAACTGTGGAGATTTATATCTGTGTTGTTTTAAGTAACCATAAGGGTTCATAAGTTGTTATTTTATATAAAGGATAATCAGTTCAAACAGTCATATTCTTGCTACAGTTCTGGAGGTGGAACAGAGTTTACACAAAGGGGTCTATTTATAGAGCTGTGAATGTGACTTTCACCAAACACTGTTTGGTGGTAAATCAATTTTTGTTATTTAAAACACTTACACATAGATTCTCCAGGTGTTCGCCAAATGTCAAATTAACTGCTCTATAAATACATCCTATAATCTATTATGTAGCCAATCAGATTTGAACATTATCCAATATCGGTTTTGGATGGGAAAGAAAGTAAAAATTGAATGTGATCATTGTCAGCGATTATTAACTTTTACAGGTTTTTACTAGATTTATGAATCAAATTTAATATAATTACTTATAATTTCAACCAATAACCTTTTATAATGTGATTACAAAATCATTCCAAAAAAAAACTGTGAAAAAAGATTAAATAGTTTAAAATATTTTCTAAAAAAATAGAAACATAATTAACATAACTCCACTTTAGTGATTCAAAGAGTTCTATTTTATATGTATAAATTTGTGGATCTAACTTTTGAACACATTATGCACAAAATACAAAAACAACATTACATAATTAAAGCAAAAACTATACCAGAAACTATTAATGAAAATGACGACCAGGAAAAAAATTCATTTAATATTTTAACTTTCAAAAAAAAATTTCAAAAGTTAGCCACTGTTTTACAACATTTCCTAGAAATTTCCAAGAAGATTTTATTGTTTTTTGTTGCCGTTTATTTCTGTATAATAAATTCTAAATTATTTTGTATAATTTTCCTCAGTTAAACATTGACCATAAACGTCTTTATATTTTAGAACCAACATGAAGGACAGAAAAAATAAATTTATAAATATTTTATATAAAATGTATATTGTAATGTATTATTTAGGCAATTAGTTAATAAACATTTTCTCATATTATCTGTCAGTAATACTTCTGCATTTCAGTAAGATCTAGGTATTTGCACTACAACTTGAATTTAAAATCTGGAAATATATCTCTTTACAACTTCTTCATTATTTTATACAGTGCAACTTTTTTATGTATATATGTGTGCTGATTCATTTTTATTCACTTCAATTAACTAATCATTTAAAAGCAAATTCCTGTTCCTTGTTGTAGCTGCATATGATTGGATATTTAAAGTAAACGGGAATTTGCTTATCACATGACTGGATAGCTAGAGTAAACATTCACACAATTACCAGAACAAAGATTTTCATTCTCATGAATAATATTTTTATTTATAAAGTGCTAACATGTATGTATATATTTTACATGTATGTACGTACACATTTTCTACACAGTTTTATGTGTAGTACTTTATTTGATTTGTTGAAAATATTCTGGTTGATTCACTAAAAGAATAGAGAATGTTCACAAAATAAACCATGGTGAATATTCACTTAAATTTTCCATTTGTGAAAGGAATTCTATGAGTACGTATTTCATCTGCACAAGATTGGATACCTGAAGTGGATATATACAATAGTTTATTGTGTGAACATTCGAAACCTTTTTTGTAAATCAGCCTAAATGTCTACAATAAAACACTAAGGGCTCAATTTATAAAAATCTGACATTCCCTCTAACATTCCCTGATGGGAATCAATTACTGTCACTGAAGCACACCGCCCTAAAAGATTCCCATCAGGGAATGCCTGATTCCGTTTTATAAATATTATTGTCATTATTTCATCATAACAAACGGAAAGAATCATGCATGAAAAATGTTTACATTTTTAATTTTAAATATGTATGATAAAAGGCTCCTTAATTAAATATCTAAATATATGTTTTAAAATATGTATTTTTAGCAATATAAATTATATGCTATATATATTTTTTTAGCAATATAAAATTTTTTTTTCAAAATTCACACTTATATACCACCATCTGTTGTTATATATCTTTAATTCTTAGGAAGGTAAATATATAAAGTAAAACTAACATTGCCTTATATTTTTGAGCAAATTTTTGCTATTTAATGAATATTTTTAAGCTAGCCATTGATTAGAAACGATGGTCTGCTCCATTCTAACTATAAAAAAAGCCAAAATAGCTTGCACCTCCTCCCATTTCCTATCTCTTACATACCAAGCATATATGTCTATATGATAACCAGCTATAGACACTGCCTTGCTGGTCAGATTATCTGTGTTCATAGGCCTGTGGCCAGTCTATTGTACTCTACAATTTAAACTGTAAAAGTACAAAAACCAAAACCTTAATCGCTGTATATATTCAGAGTTTAGGTCAGTCATTTGCAGATTCTTACAAAATTTTTAATCTGTTTTAGGCGGAATTTCTAACAGTGGGTCTGTCACAAATTTTAGATACAGTAAATCCATTTTTTTCAAAATTCATACTGCAGTTGTTGAATAATTACCAAAATAAATCAGTCATTTGGAGAGCCCCTCATTTCTTTTCTAAGACAAGCAGTAAAAATTTAAGATTTTTAACATATGGTAACTGTATACAGAGAACAATTTAACACAATTTTTAGTAGTATTATGACACAGTGTTATACTGACATGGACTTGGCAGAAATATGTATCCGATCGCACTAATTAGCTGCTGACTAACAAAGCACCCATGTGTAGTTGTTAGGTTCCCTTTAAAGAATTTTTTAGCGTAGCTCCAGCCTTAGTGTTTTTGTTTTGATCAATGGATGTGTAAAATGCCAATGTACACTGTACCCCTGAGGCATGAGAATTACAGCTTTCATTCACTACTTTGCCAGTGTCCTTTTCTCACACCCATTTAGTGGCCAATCACAGAACACTTTGTATTTTTTATTTACATTGCAAACATCATTGTATTTGCTTACCTGCTTCTGTTATGTCGACAAATTGATGACTTCAGGAATTTCCATTTTGATCTGGCTAATATAATGAATGAAAGAAAGAACGAAAAGAATAAGTAAGAAAAGGAAAGAACGATAGAGTAAGGAAGGAAAGATGCAGGGACAGATGAGGGACCATTGTCACTGTGATAGAAGGAACAGGGCAAACCTAATTATTTAATTTAGGCAATGTGACAAGTGTTTAAGTTTTGCCTTATTGTTGAAGGTTTTTTTCTCACTACTTTCCCATGTTCCCATGACAGTAAGGACACTGACAACAAAAATCTAACTTATTAGCTAACTATACTCCACTCTTTTCAAAACTAGGGAAAAGGTTATGGGTATACATCAGTGACAGACGTAGCCAACAGTGGGCCCTTGTGCAGAACTGACTTTGGGCCCCTGTTGGCTGAGAAGGGTTCAGGGCCTGTGCAACGGAACACCATGTACCTCCCCTTGTCTGTCCCTGGTAAATATACTTTGGAGTTTCTGAACGCCATTTCAGGGTAATGATAGTATCTCTATTCTCTACTGATAGAAACCTGTTTGCCAAAAAACAAAAACAGTTACCACTTTATTAACTGCAGATTTATAAAAGTGGTTGACAGATTTTCAAATCTACTTGATAAATAGGCCCCTAAGCTTTCCAATACCATATCAGTGTTTCTTTGGAAACTTGCCCTTCATAATCTTATATTTAATATCAATAACATGCTTTATTTATTAAAAAACATTCTCTGGTCAGACAATTGTATAAAAATGTGGTTAATGAATGCTGTTTTAATCATACAAAAGGAATTGTTATATATTTGAATTGTTAACAGTGTCCTTGATAGCATATCTGTGGTTTGCTATTGAGAACCTATTGAGAAGAATCCCAAAGCAATTCATACCTATTGAGATCATCATAGTGACCCTTTCAAATAATAAAGCAGGTGACAGAATTTTCATTTTTCTGAAACAATAAATCATTTAAATAATGTACATCTGAAGGGTACAATAATGTATTAGCACAAATCCAGATTTAACAATATAAAAAACAATAGTCCAAGAGTTCAGGGATTATTCAAAATAATATTTAAACTGAACTCTAATTAAGCTAAATGGCAAATTTACAAAACCCTGCAACATCATACAATTTTGTTTGTCTGTACCAGAAACCTTGTTTTTTTCTGTTCAAGTTTAACGCTATTTACAGGTCTCCTCTCTACCCTTGGCCTACAACTGGACAGTGAAAGAAAAATCAGCAGGCTGTTTTTTCCTCCATTCAGAAGGCTTGACATTTTTTATTCTGCTTCTCCCTCTTCTAGTCTGAGATCTGCTGAACAGTTTTTACAAAAGGATGATACGATATCAAACTAATGTACTTGTACTTTATCCCCATTTGCCAATATATTCTCTACCCTGGCCACTGAGGTGGCACCATGCCTCCCAGAGGATCCTAAAAAAAAAATCTAGCCATGAAGACCTATATCAAAGAGAATCTTAAAAAGAGCTTTATCTGCCCATCCACATCCCCTGAGGAGGATAGTTTTTTTTGTGGTTGAGTTTGAGGCTGTGTAATGAAAACTGGACTCTTTACAGCCATGTTGTGGGAACCCAAAGTTTTACTAAGTTAGTTTTAATCAGAATCCAGCAGGGGAAAACCACATTTAATACAGGTGGGCATTAGGAGTATCTAGTTATGCCTTTTGATCTGTGCAATGAACCTACAATCTTCCAGGAGTTTGTTCAAATTTTCTTGGGAAGTTTGTTCAGGTTTATTTAGCTAATACTTTTGCATTCTCATTTTTATTGGTTGAACATTGTGTTCAAGTTAAGACAGTCCTCCTGAAAACTTAAGGAGAACTGCCTCTATGTCAATGGCAGTAAATGTTTATTCAAGATTTACCAGGGTTCATTCTTGGGGTACATTATTTCTGAGCATGATTCTAGATAAGCTTACCCAGTCCTTGAATAGCCCCAACACACTGACCCTTTAGAGGGTTTTTCAACATCTACCACAGGGGTGTCAAACTTAAATACACAGTGGGCTAAAATAAAAAATTTAGACAAAGTCATGCGTCCATAAAACAGCCCTATGCGGGGCCATGCATAGGCAGAGAGGCTGATGGTCTATGGACGCGAGTGAGGCTAGCCCAGGTTTTGAAACCTTTTGAAAACTTAAAGAGACTTTCTGCTCCTCTCCTATACTTGTTCATCCTGATATTCCTTCATTGTGGAGGTTGATGAGCTTGGCGTAGGGACTATCCTGTCTTGGTACTCTGTAAATTGTAAATTTAAATTCTCTCCAGCTAAGCAAAATTACAACATTGGAAATAGAATTTTTGGGTGTCATATTGGCCTTCAAGAGCAGCCAGTGACAATATACACATACCTTAAAAACCTACTTAGGGAGTACATATGGAATTTTAAGAAACTTACCTCTATTCAAACATTGAACATTGTGATTTTCATGATTTAATTTCGCAATTACATACAAACCTGAATCTAAAAACATTAAAGGAGATGTTTTATTTTATAGAATAAAGGAAGGAGGTTCCACATTCTGTTTCCAAATCCACCCTCCTTACTCATTCTGTGGTAGGGGCAAAGACAATGGGCCTGATTTATTAAAGCTCTCCAAGGCTGGAGAGGATACACTTTCATCAGTGAAGCTGGGTGATCAATCAATCAATCAATCAATCTTGCCTGATCTATCTGTCCTTCTGGCACCCCACCAGTCAAACAGGAAAGAGTCAACTCATAGGGTCACTTGGTGCTATTAGGACACCTTTGGAACCCCCCATCCCCCCCAGTCAGTATCCAAGATGAGCTTGAGTATGAAGTTGAGAACATTTTGGACTATTGTTGGGTACGAAGTTTCTTCCAATACTTAATTGATTGGGAGGGTTATGTAGCAGAGGATCTTGTATAAAGGATTTACAGTGACCATACAGAGAAATCAAAAGGGAACAGTGTAGAGGCCTCTACTGCTGGGGGTAATGTTAGGAGACATTCATTTGTCCAGAGATTCCAGCAATGCCCATCCCCAGCACCCCTGTGGTCATGCACCCCTTCAAGGACACGTGCAGCATCAGCACAGTCAGGTGAGATCAAGCAATTATATGGCTTGGCAGCTTTGCTGCATCCCCGTTATCCCTCTATGTGTGCACAAATACAGAATGCCTAGTCAATAATTTGGGCTGTACTTTGTCTTTCTGTTGTCAGCATAGACAAAATACAGCAGAAGGGAATTGGAGTTTATATGTGCTGTGACTGGTGAATAGCTTAGTTTCTGGTAAAGGACCTTCTCAGCCATTGGCCACTAGTCCTATATAACTTATATAACTTATATAACTCAGGTCTGTGCCACTAGTTGACCATTGTAGTTTGAAGATTACCTACCTGCTCATGATGTGCCTTTCTACTTGTGATCTCATTGCCAAATCTGCCTGTTACAGGCCTGGTGTTTGTCTTTGACCCCAACTGTGTTTCTGTCTTAAAGCAGAACTATACCCAGACCAATCCACCTGTCTGCATTCCAGGTGCTGCTATCTTGAATTTCTTTGTCCTCTTTAAGGTAATCTTCAGCCAACTTGATTGCCCTTGCCGGTAAGACATAACTCCCACACACCTTCATTCATCTCTGAACATGCAAAGGAAGCCGAGAATGGTGGGTTTCCCTGGCTAAGACCTGGTAACTCTGTAGTCCTATAGGAGTTAGACTAAGTGTTTTTATGAACCAGAACTCAGTAACAAAACTGGACTGACTCACCCCATCTCCTCCTCTGCAATACAAATCTGCATGAGGACATTGGTGATGAGTGGTTTGGCTATTACCCAACGTTGCTAGCATAGTGCACTGGAATGGGTGGGCAGATTAAAAAGTTATTTAAAACCATTTCTAGCAAAAAACAGATTCAAATCACAGCATGTGGGGGTACAGGACTACACAAAATAAAAAAAATGTTCACTTTTATGTTAAAAGTTTACTTCCAATAAAAATAATCTGGTGAACTTGTAAAAAACAACCCGGTGCGCCATCTTCTTTCTAGTAATAATTTATATGATATAACCCCATGCAATGTTTTATATCTACATGGGTCATTTAGGGGTAAAACAGTGGTTATATCTCAGTAGCCTTGTACTACTATTATTGATCACCTTCCGAAAATACTAATCACTTGGCTGTATGAAGTACACAAGTGAAAACAGAACACCTGAGCTGCATATGTTTTCAGAATGGTTGACTAATGGGGTAACATGACACGCCAGCAATCAGTGTATTGAGATAGATCTGTGTTTATTGACAGCCTGTGTATTTCTCTCAGCACAGGTTTCCTTTTAAAGGGAACCATCAAGACTACCAGTAGCATTTCAGAATGCTAGTTCCAGGCTATCATTCTGATGCTTCGATCTTAGTGCTGAATTGCTGATTAGGCACAAGTATGTAAATAAGGATCAATATTCAATTGTCTGATGCTTGCTGGTGGTTCATCCCTGGTCTGTGACTCAAAAGTACCAAAGGCAAACAGAACCAGGCAGCTGATTGCTTATTACTGAAAGTGTCCAGCAGGTGATGCACGGCCACATCTCTTCAAGCAATGAGATACAGTATTGAATCAACCGGCTGGCACTGATTAATCAAATCCACCGTAATACTTTATTAACCATACAAGTAAAAAAAACATGATCCTTGCCGATATGTTTTGGCCATAATGACAGCTGTGATCTAGGACCAGCCGAAATGCATCAGTAGGGATCATGTTTTTATCTTGCATGCCAAGTTAAATAATACACGGAATTTGTTCCCTCCCTTTTTTTCATCTCTTTACCACACCTTCCAGGGTTTCAAATGATGCAAATGATTATCAACTACATACCCAAATAACCCTTTCATTGGAATGGCACGGTTATTTGGGTATGTCATTTTAAATCACTTGCGCATTCTGATGACAGGGTTATTTGGGTATGTCATTTAAAATTATTTGCATCATTTGGAACCCTGCAGGCTGTGGTAAAGAGATATTAGTTTGTGGAGTGTGGGTTGGAAAATGTTGGCTGATTCCGTCTCTTCTTTAGCAGATACTGAAAAAATAAAGATTTCTTATAAAGAGTATGAAATCTATACTCATGAACTATTAGATATATTCTAGCCTCCATGGCACTATGTTCATGGGTTGTACCTGTTTGGCCTGTTTTTTAGATTTCTGTTGTATGCTGCCTGGTTTCTATTTAACCTGCCCTTTGACCCGATGACTGTGTAACTACTTTGTTCCCTCTGACCTGTTATTTACAATCTGCTCCAACTGTCCTGGCAACTACTGTTCAGGCTGCACATTTCTGCCATTCTCTTTTAATGACTGCCTTAAAGGTGTTTTCATATGTAGTTATGACATTTGGATTTATCTCTCCAGCTATTTCAGTCTATAGCAATTTTCCCCATGGTAACCTGAAGAACTGACATGAAAAGCGAGGGCCTGTAACCAACATTTGTGGGCAACAAATAGGCAGTTGTGATATTATTAGACAATGCTATAAAAGTGTGAAAATGGTATCTACTATTGGTACAGTTTACACTATAGGGAATATACTAATAATAAAAAATAGTTTAAAAATGAAGGCATTGGCAGAAGATGTATGGTAAACTATCTATCTATCTATCTATCTATCTATCTATCTATCTATATTAAAGGTGAGAAAGGAGAAGAGGCAGAGAGAGAATGAGACTATTGAAATTGTATTTTTGATAATCCCACCATGTGCTTTGTGTGGCTGATGATCAATCAGCACTTCATGGTAAAAAGGTCAGGAGGAATCTTGGACCATTCCCTCATTTAATACAGTTTCAGTCTATGTACATATACACCTATACTATTATACCATAGCATTGTAATGTGATTTCTCACAGAGGGGATTATTTTAAATACTCTACAATTCATTGGAATTGGTGTCAGTAATAGCCATTCCAAAACATAAAATTTCTGCTTTTTGGACTACTCTGTTGTTGACCATCCACCATATTTTGAATCATTGTCAATATGTGTGACCCAGTTTTCTTTGTGATTTTAAAGACATCTTGTATAAGTTCAAGAAACAATGATGAATTTTAATGTTGGTATTTCAATGACTGCCAAGGCTACGGGCTCAGTAAACTCCATTCTTCAGCTGGGATGAGGTTTAGTTGTTGGTGGGCTGGATTTTGTTTCCTATAATACATTTATGTGTGTATTTGCCAATAACTAAAACATACTTGTAATAGCAGTTCTGCAGAACATCTAGTTGACCTTTAGCAAACCTCAGATGTTAAACTATTTGCACAATGTGCAGTGGTTTCCTTTGAAATAATATCTCATGGACATCACCCTTGTTCAGTGTTTTTCCTATGGTTGTCAAACAGATACCTGCAGAACCTTGGTTGCTCTCTTAGGATTTATGATCACTTGTTAAAAGATTATATGGTATGCTTTTGCACTTCAGGCTGCAAGATGCTCAGTCCTCAAGACATCATCAAGAATACTGTTGGAAAAACAGTGTACGCATGGTATGCTAAGGAAGATTTTCTAAAGCTTTTAAGCACTCTCTCCATATATTTTTTGAAAGGTGTTTTTTGTTTATTAGTTTGTTGTGAAGTGGAAGAAAAATACACAAAGTATAGTTAATCAGAAATTTTCCTGCAGTTATGCAAAAAAACTAGAGATTGTGTAAAATTTTGTTTTGCAGGAGGTGTATAGGTGATAAATACATTTTTCCACTAGAAATGTGTGTTAAGTAGATGTAATGTGGTACATCACAACAGATCTCACAAAAAAAGCGGGATAGCATGCACACAAAGTATTAGTCTACTAAAAAAACATATTTTCAGTTATTGGTGGTTACCACAAAACCAACCTATTTTTTTCCTGCTTGTGGAGTATCTCTATAGGCGATCTCAGGTTTGCCTCGTAGCAGAGTCATTATAACCAGCTGCGTCTCAGTTCTTGTTTATTTAGGCAGCTGGCAGGTGGTTCAGCTGCTCAATAACCACCTGCCCTAAAGTACTCTAGCCCTAGCAGGAAGCACTTACCCCATCCTGGGGGCAATTGCCTACACCTAGGGTTGGGTAATTGCTTGCTTGAAGGGGTTGAGCCTGGCTTGTTCTTTTTAATCTAAAAAAGGTTGCAAAGATCCATCAATCAGTCTGAAACTTCTCCATTATTATTACTTCATAATGAAGTGAACTTGAATTGCTTTAAGACAGCAAAATCTTTATAAACTGGTAAATCTGTTAAAAGGAAGGAACAAAAAGTGTTACTCTGATTTTAAAATGTTATTTTTGGTCAGTTTTTTTGGTTTGTTTTTCCATTTGTGCCCCATTGGGGAGATTTCCCTTTATTCTCTGTCCCAAGGACACAACAGGAAATTTTTCCAAACTGAGGGAAATCCTCTGGCAGATAGTTTTACCAGATGTTCCCATTGAAGATTTTGCCTCACCTCCTGTTCCTGTGATAACATTTTGGATTGCACTTAACTTTCTATGCTTGAGATAACAGTCACCAGGACAAAAATAGAGAGTAGATCTCCGCAAGGTAAAGATGGAAAAAAAATGATCAGGAAGGTTCATTATTCCCTATTTTTTCAAAAATGATTAGAAAACAGTATTTATATAGCGCTAACATATTATGCAGGGCTGTACAATAAATTAGGGTTGAAAACCACAGACAGGTACAAACAATAACACAGGAGGAGGAGCCCTGTCCAAAGGAGATCCAATTCAAAAGACAGGGAAAAGTAGTACACAATGTAAAAAGTTTTAGCTTTTCATACTGATGTTCTCATTTATCCATTCTTTTCTCCAACATAATGTAATGTACATGGTAATCTTTCAATTCCAGGATACTTTTTGTCAGCGTATTTCAGTTCTCTTACTTTCCAGCCTGTGTTCAGTAAAGAGGTGGTTCAGAATCACAAAGCAGCAGGCTCAGTATAAGCTCTGCTAGTCACACCATTAGTTAGAGGTTAAAACTGCAAGACTTCTTCTCTGCAGGCGGATTACATTCACATCCATTGCATGGCTTGGTGCCGTTCAGTTTTCAAGATCATTGCAACTCAGGACTGTGATTTCATAATCAAAGAGGATTCGGTATAATTCAGAGAAAGAATTACTTTTTTTTTGCCAGAAGGGTAATTACAGTGATCCCTGGATAAAAATGTAGAACTAATACATGGTAATGTGTTTAACCCCTTATCAACCACCCACAAATAAATACTTTATCACTGAATGCACATTTAGATGACAGCACATGTGATGTGGGTGTAGTACATACAATAATACAGACTGAAGGCTGTTTGCCCTGCACACTACATTAGTAACCTTGCTATTGTTGGTTACTAATAAGTGGATTAAGAAAATTGACAATTACTATTATTATTATTTTTTTTATGTGTCCTGAAACAAATTCCTTTATCAAATTACAAACATTACAAAATACATAGTGACATCTGATCCTGATTTCTGTGGTACACAATGCTGTGGTAAGCGGGGATGTGGGATACTGTATCCATCATTAAATTGTATTTGTATTTCCATAAAGAGCTCTCTGATCTGTGGAAAATCATGCAAAATAATATTCCAAGCAAACCTTTTAGCAAATTTTACGATTCCCTACAGAATGGCAAATTGTTATTCAGGAAAATAAATAAATTGCAATTTGTTTATTTGTCTAGTTCTCAAAATGATCCGCTTGTCACTAAGGTTTTATAGTTGTAAGTCAAGAAAACCGATTTCAGGGGCTTCAAGCCAGTGATCTGTAAATAAGCAGAAATTAGCTCAAATAATATCTTACCAATCTGTCTATCTCTGATGTTTTATTTTAGGAGTTCAGGTTTAAAAGTCTTTATGCAATCTTACCTTTTAAAGAAAGGCTTAAAACATAACTAAAACAGTTTATAACAGGCAACAGTAAAAATGATTCCTGCATAAATTTTTTTTACCTTTCTTACATAGTTGGGACTATTTGAAATACAAAGCATTCATTTTAATCCTTGCTTTGGAATACCAAGGTAAGTAGTGGATAGGGTACATTTTGAAGATGCAATTCGTTTTCAACAAGACCATGCCATGGACTACTAAATGAGCCTTTAGGTCCCTGTGTCCCTTTCCAAGTATCTCTTCATCTCAATCTCTTACGCTATATATTATTGCAATTAAAAACTTGTTGACACCCTACTGAGTTGCCCCCCCCCCCCCTTAATAATAAGTATTTCAGGTATTGGATATATTTTCCTTCTTTTTGGGGTCAGGTCCCAATGGGAAGTCAGGCTAGTGCATCGTCAGGCCTTTTTAAGACTCAACATGACCCTGGATTCACTTCAGATTTCCAATCATATAAAGAGGAAGCTCAGTATTTATACATTCACTTACATGTGATTTGATGTTTAATGTTAACAAAAAGGCCTGGATTTATTTTATTCCCATCACTTCACATATCATTATAGTAAATCAAGCCAAGGTGTTTAACATAATCTCAATGCAAAGACACCACTAAAGCAGCTATTTACTATGCACCCTGTACAGTATTCTGTGAGGAAAAAAAAAAATCCATGTTTTGGTGGCAGTGAAAGATTCTGCACCAGGAAATGTTTCAGTGAATGTCTATTTAACTGCTTTATAACTAAACCCCTAAGTGCCTATTACTTCAGAAAGACTGCAGATGTGTAGTAATTCTGAACAATCAGTTAGATCTCAGTATTAACCTATTATTAATATTAATAATATAAATAATAAACAGTATTTATATAGCGCCAACATATTACGCAGCGCTGTACATTAAATAGGGGTTGCCAATGACAGAAAGACACACACAGTGACACAGGAGGAGGAGAAACCATGACCCAAACGGTTTACAATCTAAGAGGTGGGGAAGCAGCATACAATAGGAGGGGTGGGAGCTTGTTTTAGGATGTATCTCCAGGCAAAGGACTTGCCCAGTGTTGCCCATTGTGGCAGGACATAACATCAGTCTTCCCCGTGTTTTTATTGGCAGACCTGGGAATTAATTTTGAACTATCTGTAGGCATGGGTATAGGGATTCTAAAACAACAGTCTGAGTTCTGTTTAGATATCTCTTTATACAATCTGTAAATTCTGTACAAATAAAAGCATACAATTTGCAATGTATATCTTCACATGAGAACTTGCTGTTAAAATATTAATAAAGCCCAAGTAAAAAAATATATGTTGCAATCTGGCAATTAACACACAAAGCATTAGCTGCTATTGCTTGATTCCTAGAGTAGAGAATGTTTTTTTTTTTTATTAAACTATATTTATCTTGGAATTTTAAGGTTTGTTCTCTTTAAATATTCAAACACATGCTAGAAAAAAAAAGATTGGTTAACATATAACACAAGTTTGCTTTATCTAATATGTAAACAGTAAACATTTACTTTGCTAAGTGAACAGTCATAATTTCTAGAGTAAATCAACCTGTATGTATCTGTTAAACTATCTACACATTTTCACACAGATATGATACTTACTATGGCTCTTCTATTAGAATTATGTTAATTGATATGTTTCTCGTATGCCAATTTTCTAAAACGCTTAATATCCCATATTCTCACACTAGCAATACAGGACTGATGTATCATGTGTCATTTAAAGAGCTTTGGGTAAAGCGTGACTGCATTGTATCACTAAATAAGCATAAAAGTCTGAACCTATACTATAAATAGGAAATAAAAGGTTTCACCAGTTTTTTTTAAATATTTTCTTCAATGAGATCAGAAGATGTTCCAAACAAGATTATATAGGATGATAAGTAAACAAAGGTATGGTACTCCCCAGCAGGTATTTTGTTAGACTAAATGAGTGCAATACTTTATAAATGATCTGAAATGATGAGTGTAATAGCTAGACAGAAGCTATAAATACCTGAGTATGTGAAATACCAATATATCAAATTTCAGTGTTTTCTTAGAGCACATAGGTACATTGTCCTTGTCTGCTTCCAGGAGTTAAGGACATTTAATCAGTAAAGAATTAGTATCCTATGTATTTGTTTAGTGCTGCCTAATATATTAACCTTTATAAATAATAAGTCCAACACCATTATGCACTATATGGTGGAATGGGTAATGGATTAGACACACCATAGCACCTATTTATAACCCCACATCCTGACCAATATGGGAAGAGTTTTGAGGTTCATAAACTCTATGCAGGTTGGGGACACTGCACCAGTATTAGGTAATATTGATGCATCTGCTCCCTAGGAGTGCTGGAAAGCTGACCACGTTCTGCTTCTCGGCTCCAGTCCAGCATAGAATTAGTTTACTCTGTCTTTATCAATGGACTATTTCCACAAAGAAAATGAGACTTTAAAAGCCATTTTCGAGGAAAAAGCAAAACCCTGTCTAGTAAAAAAACATATAATATAATAAAAAATAATAAATAATAATATTTAAGTAAATGATAATAAATGAGGTGAAACTGTGTTCACTTTGTATACCCAAATATATATCATTAAGGGGGGAAAACAGATTTTTTGCCAGCATATTATTGGGCATTGAAAGAGAACTTTACTGTTTCTCTAGAGGTTTACTTTATTAACTAAGTAAGCTTTGCTGAGTGGACAGCCCTTTACTACAAATCAACTTTAGTTTGTTTTGTGTACTTTTCATACAATGTGAACAGGTAAAAAGCAGAGAAAACTCAGTATGCAAAGTTATAGTATCAGCAAAACATCTTCTATGTGTATTTTGTGACCATTTGTGAAAATGTACTAGGATTAGTTTATGGAAAAGTGAAGTTTACAAACATCAATCATATAAGGTGCCAGTGGTATGTTCAACATACCTGTGTGATAAATTCAAATCACATTCAGTCATACAATTAGCCAACAACACATGGTGATTAAAATAATACATGCCTTAGGCTCCCAGGAATTGAACTCTTTGTGTTAAACCATAAAACTTGTATAAACGCATGTAATGGAAGCGTGCTTGTACCATGGCATTGACAATGTTTCTGTTTAGGATCACTACAATTGTGGATTTTGATGTAAAACTAGCATATGGACTGTAAGTTGGAAAGTGGCTACTTCCATAAAATATTCTGGAGAAAATTTCTCATTAGAGAGACTCCTTTAAAAACTTGCAAAGTGCAAAAACTTTAACTTTTTAACCACTTCAAAGCTAAAAGCTCACTAATACAAAAAGAACAAATTTCCAACGCTAACACTATGTAAACCTTTTTTTAAGATTGCATACCACTGCAATAAAGCAAGTACTAACAGAGAAAAATAATCAGCAAACAAATCAAGAGATTCCCATGGTTTAATAATTGTGTTACTTTTTACACTTTCTGTGTAAGCACATGAGAACCACAAGAAAGACCAAACACTGAGGTAGGAAGTGCACCTGGACATAATACAACACATGCAGATGTAAAGTATGGATCTAAGTATTTATCTATTTTGCGGTGATATCTAGGGAACACCAGCAGCTGGGAGGATAGGGAAACTAGTACACGCAATAATACATAAAGCATTAAAGGTAAAATGAAATACATACACTAATTGTTATATGGTCAAACTTGCTTAGAACTTTACCCTACCAAAGTGATAACTAAACAGATCAACAGTATATTGCACCCTGTGTAGTAATTTCACCATATTAGTCAACAGTTACAGTGAATGTCATCAGTTGATTTTTATTACAGGGTAACTTTGTTCCAGGTTTACTGGTTACTGCAATGGGGTGGATTTACTAAATGAACAAGTGTTCACCTAACAAAGTTAAAAAGTCATTTATGTGTGCTAAGTTACTGTAAAAAAAATGTAAAGCTGTGTAATACCCAATCATGCTAGCAAAAATCTTGTTTTTTAATTTCCCTAGCAAATCATTAGATATTTAAAGTGAACCCTGTTTCACATTACTCACTAGCATTCTCTTTGGAAACTGAAAAAGAAAACATTTTGCAAAGTGAAGATTTGCTTTGTTGGTGAACAGCCTTCATTCCTGTAATAAATCAACCACAATAAGCCAGGTCTCCACAGACCCTTACAGTCTTCCCCTGAACAGGCTGAATACATTCTGCTAACAAACTTTGTAAACTTTTTCTTTATTCTACTTTAGGTTGTTCTCTACATTTTATTAAAAAAAAGACAAATTACTTAAAACCTAAACACAAGTTATTTGTTCCTAATTCTCTTCACTTTTTGGGAGAGGACCAAACAATTATTACACCAACAAATAGCGTCCAAAAAGCTCCACATTTTCATATTAATTAGGAATCCTGAAAAGTCCTGAAACTTTTGCATATAAAGAAAAGGTAAAGGAAGCTTTGCTTATTCTTTAACCACTGATGATTTGGTATACATTTATTTGTAGAAATGTTGAAACCATCAGCCTGTCTAGTATCATTAGGAGACATTAGAACAAACTCCTGAACATATAATAAAATATTTTATACATAGAAAGTAGTAAATCATTTTCATGGTAAACTGAATATTTGACTGCTTGCAAATAATTTACTTATGTTCTGATTAAAGAATGAACAGATGTGAATTAAACATGATCTAAAAGGCACCACTAAGTAATAAATAATGATTTCTTTATAAACTAGTCTTTATCAGATACTTCTTTGGACATTTTGTAGCAGGGCATCTTGGTAGCCATCACAGAATATAGAAGGGCAATAAATGTTGTGACAATAGAGCAACATGATCACTTAATTTAGGAATGATTAGAATGAGTTATACCATGATAACTTTATGTGTATATCTGATAAATTTATATCTTTAAGGTACCTAGAAACAAATAAAAATATAGAATTGTGGTTTACTGCACTTAGCAGAATTTTTGTAAAATGTCCAGCAGTTTGCCAAAGAACAGGAAAACTAATGACACTCAGAAATGTCCCCTATAAAACAATCTTTAGAGATTTCTGCCTTGTGAACACTTTATAGAGCCTATTGCTAAATGATTCATATTTCCATTGTCTTTTCCAGAAATACATGTTTGTTTCTCCTTGTTCTGAGTACTTTTCCTCCATAAAACAATGCATATGTTTTGTATGTACCCCATTAAAACTTCAGGACACAAATAAATGTTTTATAGCCTAATGCTGAAACCTTACTAGGATCATATAGCATCATTGTGCATAAATGTTGGGGTAAAATGAACAGGAATATTTTAAATTATTTTAAGGTATTTTAAATGAACCTAATTTGGATTTATTTCACCTTATCATAGTATACGGTAAACAGGAAGATTTTTTTCACATTTTGAAAACACTCCTAAAACTAGTTAACCAAAAAAAAAATACTAAAAATTAATTCCTAACATGCAGATTTTACCAAAGCCAGTGGTGTACCGTTCGCTGTGTTTGTTATTTACCAGTGGGGCATAATTATGAATAAAGTGCCGAAACTTCTTGTGTATGATATGAACATTTTATGGAGACCATCTAAAGTGATGGCGTGTGGTTATTTCCCTCAAATTATCTGTTTAATTGGACAGTAGGTACTGCTGAGCTTTTATCAGCTTGTAAACTTAGCTGTGTTGAACTACACAAATTTCTAGTAAAAATAACAGCAACTAATAAATAAAATCCATAAAAAAATTAATGTAATCACTGCTTTGAAAACTGTGTAAAAAACATATAACGAATGTTACTCTCTTCTTTGTAGGGAAAACATTTTGTTGCAGGACGTATGTTGGTATAAACTACATACAACATAGTTCTTTACCTTCCTTTTACATAGATTTTTAGATATTAAGAAAATCAGAAATTAAGTTTGTAAAAGTATGCAATTTTAAAATGTAGTTTTTCTAATAATGATGTGATAATAAGTATTTTTACAAGATAATCCTGCCACTCTTGAAGGTATATTGCTACATAATATGTGGAAATACAGCAAATCCTTTGCTTTGCTTTTTATGGTGATAATAGTAATAAAACATTTCTTTAGATGCTTCTCCAACCTGTCTTTTTGCTTTTGCTATTTAAAATGCCTCTGTTATTTAGATTATTTGCTATAGATAGGGATAATAAATAATATCTTGCAAATCGATTAAATTCATTTGGATGTATTTGATGTTCAATGATCCACCACAAAGCTAACTTTCCATGATAGTTTGTAAGGTTGCAAGGTCTGCAATGTTTTCAAAGTCTCTGCTTTAGCATACAGCAAATGCCCAGGTAATCATTAAGCAGTAAGTAGAGTTGTTTCCTGTCAGGGGAAGTGGAAGCCATGTTATTGAGACAAACAACAATACTAACAGATATCTTAGGAATGCTAATTCCACAGGAGATAGCAAAGAGAGTTTGTTTAAAAGGAGTGAAAAGAAATTGTTCTGTTTAACACTAAACTGGAGACATTAACATTGAAGTACACATTTCAAGACAAAACTAAAGCTAAATTATGACAGAAATAAACACTATTGGAGTAGGTAACTTGTACAGCACATGTGCTTTTTAAAATATTGTTCTTTATTTTTTAGTTACAAATACGCTTTGTTGAAAACAAGAAAGGATAAAAAAGAAAACCAAGAATGTTTGATGATGATTTTGTGCACAAATAAAAAACAAAACAGAACAAAAACAATGTTTTGTTTTAAACTCAAACAGATAAAAAGTGAATCCCTGTTCAAACTACAAAGCAATTCCTATACATAAAATCTCAGCTTTGTAAAAGTGTGAATCTTTTTCGAGCAAATTAAACACTTTTGAGTAACAACTGACAAGTTACTGGAACTCTGTTTGTTTGTAATATTTATTAGATTTTTTTAAGAAAATAGGATCAGCTTTTCATGGTTTACAGATAAATAAAACACTCCTATTTTTTAAGTTACAATTCATTATATCTGTAAGTAAATAACCTAGAAATGTATGTCATTATTTATTTCATTTAGATGTAATGTAGCATTTACATTAACCTATGTTGAATAAAGTTTTTTTTTAAATCAAATAAAAGTTATAAATGAACTAAAGAGATATTCTGTGAATAGGGCTATGTGTATAGGTCTATCAGCACATAGATACAGCCCTGAGCTATTTCAAACATTCAACTAAGAAATACATTTGGTTGTAAATTCATTCCTCCTCTTTGTTTGTTTTAACCTGAAAATTCCAGCCCCACATAGCAAGCCTCCTCTAGTTTGGTCACATCCAGAACATGCATGTGAGACCCTCACCCAAGCATTAGAATTTCCCAGATCTTACCACCCCAGGCCCCCCTCTCATTAGCATGCTGACCCTGGGCCACATGGCCTTTACAAGATACACTGATCATTGGAAAACATTCAAGACTCACAAGTTTGCTTCATTTTAGCTCTGGACTAGGACACAGGCATGGTTTTAATTTGTTCAATCTCACATGGATGTTTAGTAACTATTACTGCATCTACAAACAAAAATACCATTTTAAACATTTATTTAATATGTTACTATGTATTAATCATGTTCTATCTCAGTATTTCATTATTTTTAACAAAAAAGAAAAAAAAGAAAATAAAGAAAATAAGTATATTTAATATTGTGCAGGGCTCTTAATACAAAATATGTTTTTCTGCTCTCTCTATAAATTGAACATATAATGTTACTTATGCATAAAGAAAGGAGACGTTACAGATATTACGTTTACCATGCTGCAAACAATGTATTCACGGTTTTCAAATGTTTAATTGTAGCGGAACACCGGTAATAAATGTAGAACTGTAATACAGAGAACCTCTAAACATTTTAAACCTTCAATAGGATGGAAATATTTAGAATTCTCGTAACTCATTTATTCAAGCAAAGGTTCACTGTGTACAAATCACACCTTAAGTAAATAACCATTTCCATCCAATGCAATGCTATTTTACTTCTTTTACATGTATTTATGTGCATTATAATAAAAAAATATTGCCATTTATAAATAAGAGCTTTTGCAGATAGCACATGTTAAAAAATAAACCTGTTTCTGTTTCAGAAATCTCAGTTTATGAAACTTTTCAGTAGCAGGGGTGGTTTTGGTAAACCGTCCACCTCCAGGGGTGTGACTGAACATGAAACATTTTATGCCAAACCACAGTTTGTTGGATTGGTTACATGGAGGTAAAGAAAATACCTTAAAAGAACCTCATGGAGCATTTAAAAAAATATTTGCCCAGAGGAGGACGGTGATTTGGTGTACACTTCTATACTCAGGGGATTACTTGTACATTTGCACACATTAGGGGGCATTCACACTCATTAGGAGAAATCTGATAAATCCTTAGTGACAGAAGTGGGTAAAAAAAAAAGTGAAAAGAAGCCCTAAACTGAATAGACAGTCTGCTTTGCAGAATTTACTGCATGGGAAAAAGACTACATACCAGGCATTGCAGGGTGCAAATTACATACCAGGCATTGCAGGGTGCTCAGATGTTTTTTAAGAGTGTCATTAGACATTTGTTTTTGAATTTCTTAACAAACTTAGGGGTAAAGATATACAAGAGGTTCACCTAATATTAACAAATGTCTTATTTCTAACACACAAAGCTCTGTGTGCTCCAGTGTGGTGTTTATTATGCATTAGTTAATCCCAGGCTGCTTAGAATATTATTATTATTATTATTAATATTATTATTTTTATTAATAATAATAATAAACAGTGACACTGGAGGAGAAGAGGACCCTCGAGGAGCTTACAATCCAGGGCATATATATAAAGATGCCTTTAGCTTTGTCATTTCTGCACAATGCACTACTGATGGTGTTTTTCTGTTTTTTTTAATAATAAAAAAATGTGTTTGTCAATGATAAAAAAGCTATTTAAAGTAATTCAGTAATGACATGTTTGTTTGAGATACTTGATTTGGGACATCAAATATTGATATCTTTCATCATAACTATTTTTTATGGTTCAGATGCTTTTCAGCTAGTTTACACAAAATATCACCAAGGGTATTGTGTGGAACAAAACAATCTTGCTGATCCTTACACGTGACCTCTCACAAACTCACTACTGATAATGGTTGTTCCAGGCAGACCACATGAGAGCCTCAGGAACAGGCTGGCCGAGTGTCAATCAGCCATCTTTGATGTTAAGCTCTGGTTAGGGACACTCCCAATCATGTTTAGTTTCACACTGCCATTAAAGCTGTGTGCAAGCTTCATTGTTCTCCCTTGTGGCTGTGTGATGCATAGTGTGTTCACCCATAGTATACCAGGAGGCAGGATACATTCATCATAAACATACCTATGCAAAATATGAAACATTCACTACATACTATCCGGTTTCATGAAACAGTATAATGTTTATCATGCAAAATGGATTTAGATTGTAAACCTATTTCTAAAAAAAAAAAAAAAGACTAAAGCTTTAACATTGTCTATTGGTTAAAAAAAATGATAGTGTGCACGTGAATAATTAGAAAAACATGTGAGAAATAAGAAAGTCACAGAAATATAAAGATAAAATGAAATGGGAGGAAGATGAGCAAAGTCCAAAATGTGGGATAGAGAGACGCAGTGTTTATGGTTGCGTGCCCACAGATACTCAGGAGTAATAACTATATTTATTATTATTATGAAACTGTATTTATAAGGTGCCAACATATTAGGCAGCACTGTTCAATAAATAGGAGTGTATATATTATACAAATTTTTAATGAGATGAACAATATAAACCAATAAGGCAACAGCCCAAGTATGGATTAAAGTTATAATAGTAACCTCTACTATTGTATATATTTATATATAACTATATATATATATATATATATATATATATATATACATATAATCCTATATATATTCATATATTTATCATTTCCTGACATGTAGTTGTCATGGCACACACATATGCTAATATGTATTGTTAAAAAAATACCAGCAAATAACCATAGCAGTCAAGGTTGTACTAATTAGTAGTATTTTCCTTTGTCATAAGCCAACATATATTTTAGCGTTGTACATCAAATATTAATGGCTTGCAAAAAACAAAAAAATACACATACAAGTATATAACCAAGGCAGAGAAGGATAAAGGGTCCTACATAGTTTATAAGGAACAAATGCATGTGTGGAGGAGATGCTTGCTCATTTGAAGCAAAATAACTGTGTAAGAAGCGCCTGATGTAAGCTGCAATACTATGATTCTAGTTTGTGTAGTGATTTTAAATCTGCTACATTTGTTCTGGCTGTGAAGCTGAATGCATTTTTCTTCACTGCCTAAAGGTAACAGATTGGCAGCTTCCATCTGAGGCTTCTCTGCACCAGGGGATATTAATAAATTTCACAAGTATTACACTGTATTGAATTGTCCAAGCCATAGCTGTTGAGTTCCATTCTAGGAGATGGGAGAGTTTGTGATTGCCTCAATGGTACTCCTTCCTTTGTTGTTGTTATTAAGGGTAACCCATCAGTATTGGCATTGTATTGTGCAGGGATTTTGTCCTGCTTTTCCTGCTGTGAACAATTGGCATTGCCTTCATTTCTGCTTTACAACCAATTCCCCGTGTATCATACAATTTATATTGGATTTTATGGAAATTGGAAGATTTATTCTACAACTTTACCATAGAGAATGTTTTATCTAATGCTTCTCATAAAATAGATCACTTGGCATCCTTTAAATCGTAATGACTTAATTGGGATTATTTTCTTTTTTACAAAGAGCTGTATTTCATTTTTGTTTTTTAATTAAACCCTGTAAACAAATTCATGTTATGAATATAAAATAAATGTATAAAAAAGGTTTTAAAGCACCACTATGCTGGAAAACCTTGTATTGTATAAGGGTGACCTATGTAAATTATATATATATATATATATATATATATATATATATATATAGCCATATCTCTTGTTGCAGTTTCCAGCAAAACAATGAATAAAAAACATTTACAATTAATCTAAAACACACCACAAGCACATGAAATTTATACAAATATTATCATCCGATATTTTCCTTTATAATTTCACGCATTTTAAGTGCTGCTGCTTTCACCCTATGACATCTTCTTATCCTAAAGCCATTGTATACTGGATTTCTGTTTTGTTTTTTCAGTGTTTTCAGATAAACTCATAGTAATGCCTTTGTTCTTTTCCTACAAACAAAAGTTGTCAACAAATGTATTTTTCCCCCTAGCACAGAGAGATGCATACCCAGCATAGTGAACCTCTCCCCATACTCTGCTGACATATGGTTTAAATTTAAAAATAGGAATTCCTCCATTTTAGAGGAAACAGTAGCATGCTGAAAGTATGTAGCTCCTGCTATATTCATTGCAGATCAAGTTTGTTTTGCATAAAGCCTACAATGCATCCAGCTTACAACCACATTCTTATTATGGTACATCATATGAACTTGCCTGGGGTTTAGAACATTCCTGACTAGTGCATGTTGGGGTGAGATCACATCTCCCCATCTTCATACATTGCATCCAAGTTATGGAAATCAACAAAAAGTTTAGAAAAAAAGAAACTTCCGAAAGATGAGAATGGCGCAATGATGGGGTGAAGGGTGACTCAGGGTGTTTGTGGGCAATCATAGACAATCATCTTAACAACTGATTGTAAGCTCTTCAGGGCAGGGTCCTCTCCTCCTGTATCACTGTCTGTATTCGTCTGTCATTTCCAACTCCTATTTAAGGTACAGCGCTGCGTAATATGTTGGCACTATGTAAATCCTGTTTATTAATAATAACCAATACAATGGAAATAGTATAAAATAATTATTTATTATTTTTTTATGACAATTTCCTTGGTCTGTTCAGAGGGGGATCTGCATTGAGCAGTAAGAAATGACAGAGGACCACAAAACATTTTACAAAGAACTAAAAAGATTTATGAAATTAGATTTTAGTTATATTTTCATAGTTACAGGACTTGGTAAATGAGATATGATTTTACTTATAGTGTGTGTGTTTTTATAATGGCAGAGTTAATGAATGAAATTAAGTATTAGGTTATTGTTAGGTTAGGTTAAGAAATTGTTATAATGGCAGACATGCTACAAAGGATATGATTGCGTGTGTGTGTGTATATATATATATGTATATATGTGTGTGTGTGTGTGTGTGTGTGGCCCCAGTGCCCTTCACAACTAGGTTCTTTGGTCTTCTTTTTACACACAGCACAGATCTTGAATTGTAAGCTCTTCTGGGCAGGGTCCTCTCCTCCTCCTGTGTCACTGTCTGTATCTGTCATTTGCAACCCCAATTTAACGTACAGCTCTGCGTAATATGTTGGTGCTATATAAATACTGTATAATAATAAATGAAGTATAAATGGTTGCCATGAGTAACAGCTACACTTCACATTTCCTAATTTGGCATCATTAAAATTCTTAGGGTGTAAGCCATAAAATGGGATTACACGCCTGCCTAATGCTGGCCACACACAGGGCAATGTGGTAGCAGCTATTGATCGCATAACCAAATCAAATGAACCAAGGAGGCCTGCGAGTGACAGGTTAGAGATTTTATATTGACATGAAGGGAACAAGTAGATTGCTGCGGTCTTTTTGATATGAAAGTCTGCTCCAGAGTCCTGAGAAGTGTTTTGTGTATTATTATAATATTAAAATTAAATTTCTGTTCCTGCACTTGAAGGGCTTAGGTCTAGATAAGGAACAGTCTCAATAAACAAAGGGAATGGCTCAGTTCTAAACAAAAGGAGAATCCCTGTACATTATTATTATTATTATTATTATTATTATTATTATTAACAGGATTTATATAGCGCCAACATATTACGCAGAGCTGTACGTTAAATAGGGGTTGCAAATGACAGACGAATACAGACAGTGACACAGGAGGAGAGGACCCTGCCCAGAAGAGCTTACAATCTAGGAGGTGGGGAAAGTATCACACAATAAAAGGGGAAATATGTAGTGGTGGGAAATAGGGATGGTTTCAAAAGACAGAAGAAGACAGGTAGGCAAGTTTAAAATATAGGTTTTGAGTGCTCTTTTAACCTCCCTGGCGGTCTAAATATGTCCATATTTTTACGCCAAAAGTGGTACATTGTTTTGCATGGAAATTTGTTTTACATTGTAGGCCTATAATTCTTAGGCATAACTCACC